>NC_137077.1:0-5000 GCF_951640355.1 Cnephaeus nilssonii | reverse complement strand
GTTAGGGTTAGGGTTAGGGTTAGGGTTAGGGTTAGGGTTAGGGTTAGGGTTAGGGTTAGGGTTAGGGTTAGGGTTAGGGTTAGGGTTAGGGTTAGGGTTAGGGTTAGGGTTAGGGTTAGGGTTAGGGTTAGGGTTAGGGTTAGGGTTAGGGTTAGGGTTAGGGTTAGGGTTAGGGTTAGGGTTAGGGTTAGGGTTAGGGTTAGGGTTAGGGTTAGGGTTAGGGTTAGGGTTAGGGTTAGGGTTAGGGTTAGGGTTAGGGTTAGGGTTAGGGTTAGGGTTAGGGTTAGGGTTAGGGTTAGGGTTAGGGTTAGGGTTAGGGTTAGGGTTAGGGTTAGGGTTAGGGTTAGGGTTAGGGTTAGGGTTAGGGTTAGGGTTAGGGTTAGGGTTAGGGTTAGGGTTAGGGTTAGGGTTAGGGTTAGGGTTAGGGTTAGGGTTAGGGTTAGGGTTAGGGTTAGGGTTAGGGTTAGGGTTAGGGTTAGGGTTAGGGTTAGGGTTAGGGTTAGGGTTAGGGTTAGGGTTAGGGTTAGGGTTAGGGTTAGGGTTAGGGTTAGGGTTAGGGTTAGGGTTAGGGTTAGGGTTAGGGTTAGGGTTAGGGTTAGGGTTAGGGTTAGGGTTAGGGTTAGGGTTAGGGTTAGGGTTAGGGTTAGGGTTAGGGTTAGGGTTAGGGTTAGGGTTAGGGTTAGGGTTAGGGTTAGGGTTAGGGTTAGGGTTAGGGTTAGGGTTAGGGTTAGGGTTAGGGTTAGGGTTAGGGTTAGGGTTAGGGTTAGGGTTAGGGTTAGGGTTAGGGTTAGGGTTAGGGTTAGGGTTAGGGTTAGGGTTAGGGTTAGGGTTAGGGTTAGGGTTAGGGTTAGGGTTAGGGTTAGGGTTAGGGTTAGGGTTAGGGTTAGGGTTAGGGTTAGGGTTAGGGTTAGGGTTAGGGTTAGGGTTAGGGTTAGGGTTAGGGTTAGGGTTAGGGTTAGGGTTAGGGTTAGGGTTAGGGTTAGGGTTAGGGTTAGGGTTAGGGTTAGGGTTAGGGTTAGGGTTAGGGTTAGGGTTAGGGTTAGGGTTAGGGTTAGGGTTAGGGTTAGGGTTAGGGTTAGGGTTAGGGTTAGGGTTAGGGTTAGGGTTAGGGTTAGGGTTAGGGTTAGGGTTAGGGTTAGGGTTAGGGTTAGGGTTAGGGTTAGGGTTAGGGTTAGGGTTAGGGTTAGGGTTAGGGTTAGGGTTAGGGTTAGGGTTAGGGTTAGGGTTAGGGTTAGGGTTAGGGTTAGGGTTAGGGTTAGGGTTAGGGTTAGGGTTAGGGTTAGGGTTAGGGTTAGGGTTAGGGTTAGGGTTAGGGTTAGGGTTAGGGTTAGGGTTAGGGTTAGGGTTAGGGTTAGGGTTAGGGTTAGGGTTAGGGTTAGGGTTAGGGTTAGGGTTAGGGTTAGGGTTAGGGTTAGGGTTAGGGTTAGGGTTAGGGTTAGGGTTAGGGTTAGGGTTAGGGTTAGGGTTAGGGTTAGGGTTAGGGTTAGGGTTAGGGTTAGGGTTAGGGTTAGGGTTAGGGTTAGGGTTAGGGTTAGGGTTAGGGTTAGGGTTAGGGTTAGGGTTAGGGTTAGGGTTAGGGTTAGGGTTAGGGTTAGGGTTAGGGTTAGGGTTAGGGTTAGGGTTAGGGTTAGGGTTAGGGTTAGGGTTAGGGTTAGGGTTAGGGTTAGGGTTAGGGTTAGGGTTAGGGTTAGGGTTAGGGTTAGGGTTAGGGTTAGGGTTAGGGTTAGGGTTAGGGTTAGGGTTAGGGTTAGGGTTAGGGTTAGGGTTAGGGTTAGGGTTAGGGTTAGGGTTAGGGTTAGGGTTAGGGTTAGGGTTAGGGTTAGGGTTAGGGTTAGGGTTAGGGTTAGGGTTAGGGTTAGGGTTAGGGTTAGGGTTAGGGTTAGGGTTAGGGTTAGGGTTAGGGTTAGGGTTAGGGTTAGGGTTAGGGTTAGGGTTAGGGTTAGGGTTAGGGTTAGGGTTAGGGTTAGGGTTAGGGTTAGGGTTAGGGTTAGGGTTAGGGTTAGGGTTAGGGTTAGGGTTAGGGTTAGGGTTAGGGTTAGGGTTAGGGTTAGGGTTAGGGTTAGGGTTAGGGTTAGGGTTAGGGTTAGGGTTAGGGTTAGGGTTAGGGTTAGGGTTAGGGTTAGGGTTAGGGTTAGGGTTAGGGTTAGGGTTAGGGTTAGGGTTAGGGTTAGGGTTAGGGTTAGGGTTAGGGTTAGGGTTAGGGTTAGGGTTAGGGTTAGGGTTAGGGTTAGGGTTAGGGTTAGGGTTAGGGTTAGGGTTAGGGTTAGGGTTAGGGTTAGGGTTAGGGTTAGGGTTAGGGTTAGGGTTAGGGTTAGGGTTAGGGTTAGGGTTAGGGTTAGGGTTAGGGTTAGGGTTAGGGTTAGGGTTAGGGTTAGGGTTAGGGTTAGGGTTAGGGTTAGGGTTAGGGTTAGGGTTAGGGTTAGGGTTAGGGTTAGGGTTAGGGTTAGGGTTAGGGTTAGGGTTAGGGTTAGGGTTAGGGTTAGGGTTAGGGTTAGGGTTAGGGTTAGGGTTAGGGTTAGGGTTAGGGTTAGGGTTAGGGTTAGGGTTAGGGTTAGGGTTAGGGTTAGGGTTAGGGTTAGGGTTAGGGTTAGGGTTAGGGTTAGGGTTAGGGTTAGGGTTAGGGTTAGGGTTAGGGTTAGGGTTAGGGTTAGGGTTAGGGTTAGGGTTAGGGTTAGGGTTAGGGTTAGGGTTAGGGTTAGGGTTAGGGTTAGGGTTAGGGTTAGGGTTAGGGTTAGGGTTAGGGTTAGGGTTAGGGTTAGGGTTAGGGTTAGGGTTAGGGTTAGGGTTAGGGTTAGGGTTAGGGTTAGGGTTAGGGTTAGGGTTAGGGTTAGGGTTAGGGTTAGGGTTAGGGTTAGGGTTAGGGTTAGGGTTAGGGTTAGGGTTAGGGTTAGGGTTAGGGTTAGGGTTAGGGTTAGGGTTAGGGTTAGGGTTAGGGTTAGGGTTAGGGTTAGGGTTAGGGTTAGGGTTAGGGTTAGGGTTAGGGTTAGGGTTAGGGTTAGGGTTAGGGTTAGGGTTAGGGTTAGGGTTAGGGTTAGGGTTAGGGTTAGGGTTAGGGTTAGGGTTAGGGTTAGGGTTAGGGTTAGGGTTAGGGTTAGGGTTAGGGTTAGGGTTAGGGTTAGGGTTAGGGTTAGGGTTAGGGTTAGGGTTAGGGTTAGGGTTAGGGTTAGGGTTAGGGTTAGGGTTAGGGTTAGGGTTAGGGTTAGGGTTAGGGTTAGGGTTAGGGTTAGGGTTAGGGTTAGGGTTAGGGTTAGGGTTAGGGTTAGGGTTAGGGTTAGGGTTAGGGTTAGGGTTAGGGTTAGGGTTAGGGTTAGGGTTAGGGTTAGGGTTAGGGTTAGGGTTAGGGTTAGGGTTAGGGTTAGGGTTAGGGTTAGGGTTAGGGTTAGGGTTAGGGTTAGGGTTAGGGTTAGGGTTAGGGTTAGGGTTAGGGTTAGGGTTAGGGTTAGGGTTAGGGTTAGGGTTAGGGTTAGGGTTAGGGTTAGGGTTAGGGTTAGGGTTAGGGTTAGGGTTAGGGTTAGGGTTAGGGTTAGGGTTAGGGTTAGGGTTAGGGTTAGGGTTAGGGTTAGGGTTAGGGTTAGGGTTAGGGTTAGGGTTAGGGTTAGGGTTAGGGTTAGGGTTAGGGTTAGGGTTAGGGTTAGGGTTAGGGTTAGGGTTAGGGTTAGGGTTAGGGTTAGGGTTAGGGTTAGGGTTAGGGTTAGGGTTAGGGTTAGGGTTAGGGTTAGGGTTAGGGTTAGGGTTAGGGTTAGGGTTAGGGTTAGGGTTAGGGTTAGGGTTAGGGTTAGGGTTAGGGTTAGGGTTAGGGTTAGGGTTAGGGTTAGGGTTAGGGTTAGGGTTAGGGTTAGGGTTAGGGTTAGGGTTAGGGTTAGGGTTAGGGTTAGGGTTAGGGTTAGGGTTAGGGTTAGGGTTAGGGTTAGGGTTAGGGTTAGGGTTAGGGTTAGGGTTAGGGTTAGGGTTAGGGTTAGGGTTAGGGTTAGGGTTAGGGTTAGGGTTAGGGTTAGGGTTAGGGTTAGGGTTAGGGTTAGGGTTAGGGTTAGGGTTAGGGTTAGGGTTAGGGTTAGGGTTAGGGTTAGGGTTAGGGTTAGGGTTAGGGTTAGGGTTAGGGTTAGGGTTAGGGTTAGGGTTAGGGTTAGGGTTAGGGTTAGGGTTAGGGTTAGGGTTAGGGTTAGGGTTAGGGTTAGGGTTAGGGTTAGGGTTAGGGTTAGGGTTAGGGTTAGGGTTAGGGTTAGGGTTAGGGTTAGGGTTAGGGTTAGGGTTAGGGTTAGGGTTAGGGTTAGGGTTAGGGTTAGGGTTAGGGTTAGGGTTAGGGTTAGGGTTAGGGTTAGGGTTAGGGTTAGGGTTAGGGTTAGGGTTAGGGTTAGGGTTAGGGTTAGGGTTAGGGTTAGGGTTAGGGTTAGGGTTAGGGTTAGGGTTAGGGTTAGGGTTAGGGTTAGGGTTAGGGTTAGGGTTAGGGTTAGGGTTAGGGTTAGGGTTAGGGTTAGGGTTAGGGTTAGGGTTAGGGTTAGGGTTAGGGTTAGGGTTAGGGTTAGGGTTAGGGTTAGGGTTAGGGTTAGGGTTAGGGTTAGGGTTAGGGTTAGGGTTAGGGTTGGGTTAGGGTTAGGGTTAGGGTTAGGGTTAGGGTTAGGGTTAGGGTTAGGGTTAGGGTTAGGGTTAGGGTTAGGGTTAGGGTTAGGGTTAGGGTTAGGGTTAGGGTTAGGGTTAGGGTTAGGGTTAGGGTTAGGGTTAGGGTTAGGGTTAGGGTTAGGGTTAGGGTTAGGGTTAGGGTTAGGGTTAGGGTTAGGGTTAGGGTTAGGGTTAGGGTTAGGGTTAGGGTTAGGGTTAGGGTTAGGGTTAGGGTTAGGGTTAGGGTTAGGGTTAGGGTTAGGGTTAGGGTTAGGGTTAGGGTTAGGGTTAGGGTTAGGGTTAGGGTTAGGGTTAGGGTTAGGGTTAGGGTTAGGGTTAGGGTTAGGGTTAGGGTTAGGGTTAGGGTTAGGGTTAGGGTTAGGGTTAGGGTTAGGGTTAGGGTT
>NC_137076.1:109366827-109369482 GCF_951640355.1 Cnephaeus nilssonii | reverse complement strand
CCTAACCCTAACCCTAACCCTAACCCTAACCCTAACCCTAACCCTAACCCTAACCCTAACCCTAACCCTAACCCTAACCCTAACCCTAACCCTAACCCTAACCCTAACCCTAACCCTAACCCTAACCCTAACCCTAACCCTAACCCTAACCCTAACCCTAACCCTAACCCTAACCCTAACCCTAACCCTAACCCTAACCCTAACCCTAACCCTAACCCTAACCCTAACCCTAACCCTAACCCTAACCCTAACCCTAACCCTAACCCTAACCCTAACCCTAACCCTAACCCTAACCCTAACCCTAACCCTAACCCTAACCCTAACCCTAACCCTAACCCTAACCCTAACCCTAACCCTAACCCTAACCCTAACCCTAACCCTAACCCTAACCCTAACCCTAACCCTAACCCTAACCCTAACCCTAACCCTAACCCTAACCCTAACCCTAACCCTAACCCTAACCCTAACCCTAACCCTAACCCTAACCCTAACCCTAACCCTAACCCTAACCCTAACCCTAACCCTAACCCTAACCCTAACCCTAACCCTAACCCTAACCCTAACCCTAACCCTAACCCTAACCCTAACCCTAACCCTAACCCTAACCCTAACCCTAACCCTAACCCTAACCCTAACCCTAACCCTAACCCTAACCCTAACCCTAACCCTAACCCTAACCCTAACCCTAACCCTAACCCTAACCCTAACCCTAACCCTAACCCTAACCCTAACCCTAACCCTAACCCTAACCCTAACCCTAACCCTAACCCTAACCCTAACCCTAACCCTAACCCTAACCCTAACCCTAACCCTAACCCTAACCCTAACCCTAACCCTAACCCTAACCCTAACCCTAACCCTAACCCTAACCCTAACCCTAACCCTAACCCTAACCCTAACCCTAACCCTAACCCTAACCCTAACCCTAACCCTAACCCTAACCCTAACCCTAACCCTAACCCTAACCCTAACCCTAACCCTAACCCTAACCCTAACCCTAACCCTAACCCTAACCCTAACCCTAACCCTAACCCTAACCCTAACCCTAACCCTAACCCTAACCCTAACCCTAACCCTAACCCTAACCCTAACCCTAACCCTAACCCTAACCCTAACCCTAACCCTAACCCTAACCCTAACCCTAACCCTAACCCTAACCCTAACCCTAACCCTAACCCTAACCCTAACCCTAACCCTAACCCTAACCCTAACCCTAACCCTAACCCTAACCCTAACCCTAACCCTAACCCTAACCCTAACCCTAACCCTAACCCTAACCCTAACCCTAACCCTAACCCTAACCCTAACCCTAACCCTAACCCTAACCCTAACCCTAACCCTAACCCTAACCCTAACCCTAACCCTAACCCTAACCCTAACCCTAACCCTAACCCTAACCCTAACCCTAACCCTAACCCTAACCCTAACCCTAACCCTAACCCTAACCCTAACCCTAACCCTAACCCTAACCCTAACCCTAACCCTAACCCTAACCCTAACCCTAACCCTAACCCTAACCCTAACCCTAACCCTAACCCTAACCCTAACCCTAACCCTAACCCTAACCCTAACCCTAACCCTAACCCTAACCCTAACCCTAACCCTAACCCTAACCCTAACCCTAACCCTAACCCTAACCCTAACCCTAACCCTAACCCTAACCCTAACCCTAACCCTAACCCTAACCCTAACCCTAACCCTAACCCTAACCCTAACCCTAACCCTAACCCTAACCCTAACCCTAACCCTAACCCTAACCCTAACCCTAACCCTAACCCTAACCCTAACCCTAACCCTAACCCTAACCCTAACCCTAACCCTAACCCTAACCCTAACCCTAACCCTAACCCTAACCCTAACCCTAACCCTAACCCTAACCCTAACCCTAACCCTAACCCTAACCCTAACCCTAACCCTAACCCTAACCCTAACCCTAACCCTAACCCTAACCCTAACCCTAACCCTAACCCTAACCCTAACCCTAACCCTAACCACCCTAACCCTAACCCTAACCCTAACCCTAACCCTAACCCTAACCTAACCCTAACCCTAACCCTAACCCTAACCCTAACCCTAACCTAACCCTAACCCTAACCCTAACCCTAACCCTAACCCTAACCCTAACCCTAACCCTAACCCTAACCCTAACCCTAACCTAACCCTAACCCTAACCCTAACCCTAACCCTAACCCTAACCCTAACCCTAACCCTAACCCTAACCCTAACCCTAACCCTAACCTAACCCTAACCCTAACCCTAACCCTAACCCTAACCCTAACCCTAACCCTAACCCTAACCCTAACCCTAACCCTAACCCTAACCCTAACCCTAACCCTAACCCTAACCCTAACCCTAACCTAACCCTAACCCTAACCCTAACCCTAACCTAACCCTAACCCTAACCCTAACCCTAACCCTAACCCTAACCCTAACCCTAACCCTAACCCTAACCCTAACCCTAACCTAACCTAACCCTAACCCTAACCCTAACCCTAACCCTAACCCTAACCCTAACCCTAACCCTAACCTAACCCTAACCCTAACCCTAACCCTAACCCTAACCCTAACCCTAACCCTAACCCTAACCCTAACCCTAACCCTAACCCTAACCCTAACCCTAACCCTAACCCTAACCCTAACCCTAACCCTAACCCT
>NC_137076.1:109156827-109361827 GCF_951640355.1 Cnephaeus nilssonii | reverse complement strand
ATGTTTCCAGAGACTTCTGCAGGAAGCGGTTATAGGGTTAAGCCTTGGACTGACCTGTGGCAGGGTCACAAACAAGTTCATTTGGAGGGCAGACCCCTCC
Organism: Cnephaeus nilssonii; assembly: GCF_951640355.1. Taxonomy (NCBI): domain Eukaryota; kingdom Metazoa; phylum Chordata; class Mammalia; order Chiroptera; family Vespertilionidae; genus Cnephaeus; species Cnephaeus nilssonii. The sequence goes on along the minus strand of NC_137076.1, from coordinate 109,361,727 downwards.
CAGCATAATTAAGCCTGATCCTGTAACTGATCCCTAGATCTTTCCTGGGTAGCTAGTGGGCTGTGGGAGGGGCAGCAAGTGCTGCCAAAACAAGTGAAACTTACAAGAACATTGTTAATTGCCTTGTTTGTCCCTGATTATAAATAAAGCCTCAGCTTTGCAGTCTGGATCTGTTCTGTGGCCTCAGCCAGGCACAGAAAGATCCACCCAGCCCCAGCTTTCAAATCTATCTCTCCTCTCTTTATTTCTAATATTTCTCAATCCCTGGCCGCCTCCACTTAGAACCGGTTCATTCACCTCTCTTTCCGCGCAGGACGTGGAAAAGGGAGATCCCCGCCATGTTTGGCCACCGCCGCATCAGGCCCCCGCATTCTGGCGCCCAACGTGGGCCATGAAAGACGCAACAAGAGGTAAGAGGCAAGAGATCGCTCCCAAGAATTGCGCACGCCACAGATTTAAGAAATGTAAGGTAATGGGGAGTGTATTATATTAAACTGAATTGAAATAGCCGGGTGTAAAACATGGGTAATCCTCAAAAATGCTTTAAACTATACTCTGTTAAGCATAGTCAGAGTCTTGATTTCTTTCTTAAGTTTTGTTGATGAAACCTGGGAAAAGGTTAGAAAGCAGTTGTGTGAATACCATCTGCACATCTTCTGCCTCCTGCAGTGGAAGGGTGCAAGTCTAAAAGGAACTTCTCAGCAACTGCCAATAATTCTTTATCTTAAAAGATCTTTTTCTTTCCTTAAAAAATATAAAAATAACAATAAAAATTGACAAACTAAATAAGATAAAAACAGTACATGCCAGACCATTACTGAAACTCCCCCCACCCGAAGAAACAAGGAGGTGGGGGAAAGGCCACTTTGAGAGGCCTCATCTTCGCCATCTTTATTTATTTTCCAGCTAATGACTTAAAAGCTTTTACAAATTCATAAATGCATCTGGGGTTTCTGTGCACATGTAAAGGGAAAAGGCCAATTTAAAAAGCAGTGCAAATAGTTTTGAGCTGAACTTGACTTTTTGCTGTGTACAGAATAAAAACCCAAGACTGTTTTGGCCTTAAAAATGGCGAAGATGAACCGGAGAAAGAAATACAGGCTAGTTTCCCAAGACATCTAAAGTAACTCTTGAAATTTCCCACCAGAGGCAAGTAAATAGCAGGAAGAAAATAGTCAAGTTTACATATGAATGGCTGAGAGTTTGCTTCTTGACTTCCCCAGCAGGAAAATTGTGACCGTTTTGAAATTTAGAGGCTGGGCCAGGCCTATCGGCTGGAAATTTAAAAGAACTTGGAAGTTTACTAAATCAAATGATAAATTTAAATGATCTAAATGTATTGAATTGTTATAATACTGAAATGTTGATCTGAGTATGCATTGCATGAAATCTAGAGAATAGAAGTTAATCTATTCATTAAATATGCCTTATATTTTATTTGAAATGTATCCTTAAAAATGTAAAAGTATTATTGATTTGAGAAATGTTAATTATTTAATTTTGCTACCTAAAATTTAAAGCTCTGAAAGTGTAAGGTTCAAATTGAATTGGGAGAAATTATATAAATGTGGTACTAATACCTAAAATATAAAAATGTGTTTTTGACAAAATAAAATGTGTTTTCTCTTAAATAAATAGGAATTCAAAATATGTTACTTCTTGGTCTGATTTAAAAAGGAGGATTAATCCTGTGATGCAGATTAAATGTAACTGATATTCTTTAAGATAATTTAAGTATATAATCTTCAAATCATATATATAAATATAAATATATATATATTTGATCTTTCCAAGTGCATTTCAAGGTTTTTAGAGTAGCTTTTAGACATTTCACGGGCCCCGAAATGTTTCAAAAGTCTGTTCTCTCTTAAAACAAATATATTTTTTTAATTAAACCGATTGATACCTGGAATCACATGGAAAGCTTTATCAAATAAAAATTTATTAACATATTTTACTTATATACATATATATAAAATGTTATGAAAGTTTTCGCCTGTAAGAAGGGCAAAAACAATATATTTCTTAAATATAGCCAACATTTTCAACAGCAGTAGAATTTCAAGAAAGACAAAAGCCTCAAGCAGCCTGCGTTTTTGAATCGGCTGGAGGTGAGACACTGTTTATGCTTTTAGATCAGACCAATAAAGTATCAAACCTATACGTTTACTGTATAAGTTTCTTTGCCTTTTTGAAAAAATTAAAAATACCTACTTAAGTTACTTTATAAATTAGCTTTTTAAAATATAATCAAGGTCTCATATAAATTAAGTTACATGAGAAGCCAATGTTTTTATAAGTAATTGAATCCAAATAATATTTAAGAACAGATTAGAAGCCACCATTTACTGCCTGACGTTATGTAGCCTCCTGCATTAAGCTAGAGGCGGGGCAACATTTGCGGCTTGTGAATTCAGACGTAATTTTGCTTTATTTTTAAAATGAAGATACCTACTTTAATTACTTAAATAAATTAGCTTATTAAATTATAATCAAGGTTTTCAGCTTAATGAAAAACCAATAATTTTATAAACAATTCTAATAAAGACCAAAAACAGCTAGTGATTGTTTGAAGTGTGATTTTTTACTTTCTTTTAAAAGAACAGATTGAGCAGCCTCCATGATGGCCACATGTCTTACCCCTCACGTGGCTTGGGGGCCGCCATCTTGAAATAACAAAGGCCAACCCCCTTCCTTTAAATAAGCCAATGTCTTTGTAAGCAATTTAAATAAGTCTTCTAAGAAAATTACTGAAGGCTTCCCATGATCCCTCTGTATATGCATATTAGCTAATGGGAATACTCTTAAAAAATAAATTTCTTGCTTAATAAAAAGGAGAAATTTGAAAATTTTGAAATCTCTTTCACTGGTATTACAGGATAAACTGAGGATTGTTATTAAAATATTAAATCTGATCCATACTTGTGGTCACCATAACCTTAAGAGAAATTGTTTCATGTGGCAAAGATTTTTAAATGAAACTCTCTATACCCTGAAAAATTATTTTGGAAGGAAATAAAGAGAGGTTTCCTTCAAATATCATAAGGATTGTAATTGATAACCAATGCATTAGGCCTCCGAAGGTGGAGTTAAGAAAAGATTAAATGACTTTCAGAGATTATTAGGGGACATTAACTGGTTAAAACCTTGTCTATAAAAAAAGAAATTGATAGCCAGTTTGAAATTGAATTGCCATGGCCTAGAGCAAAGAATATCCTTACATGATATTATTCTACAATTTCATTATAATTTTTGATATTTTACAACAGCATATTGTACATTTATCCCAAACAAACTTACAAACTAATTCTTTGAATATTTGGCAGCAATTTAAAAAGGACATGAAAGGATTTAACCCCTTCCAGGGTGTGGAAGGCCCCCTGGGTAGGCACTTGAGCATTCCATATTGGTCCCTCTTGCCCTTTTTGCCAAGAGGGACCCTCTTCTCACAATGCAATTGCCCACAGCTGTTGCCTGAGTTTTCTGTTCATGCTGAGGTTGAAGCCTCATGGTGGCTGGTACCATGGATCTGTCTCTCGCCCAACAGCATGAGCTGGGCCCTCCATGGAGAAGAAACCTGGGTTCCCCAAGATATGTGATCAGTGCTGAGGCCCCGCCAGCCAGCGAGGGGATCCCAAGGCAGGTGCTGGGCATGGAGGCCATGGGGGCATAGGCTATCAAGGAGACAAAACTGAACCTCACATCACCCTGCTTGGCCCAGGAGGATGGCTGGTTAGTCAAAGGCGGGTAAGATTCCTCAGGGGAGGAACAACCTAAGACAGGCACAGTTGCAGAGGGGCCATCAGAAGAGAACTTGGGGGTCAACAGAGGTGGGGCACAGATCCTCAACCCCCCCCCCCAACATTACATGGGCTTGAACACTCGCCCCTTCTGAGGAAGGTCTCCTGCCCCATGGCTGCTTCGCGCTTCCCATACCAGCTCAGATTGGGACCCAGGCAACATACAGAGACTTGGCCCAGATCAGATCTGGACCCAGATAACAGAAAGAGACTTGGCCCAGCTTGGATTGGGACCCAGGCAACAGAGAGTTGGCCAATGGCAGCTGCCCTATATCTAAATCCAGCCTAAATCCAGGAATGCTCAGGGCTTTCTCAAGGATGCAAAATAACCCTTTCCATTAATATTTACAGGATAAACTAAGATTGTTGTTAGAGTATTAAATTTGACAGTAAAATAGTCAAGTTTTCAGATTAATTTAAATTGGCTAAATGAAATAAGTGAATATTCAAGAAAAATCTAATTGTACAAAAAGCTGTTTCTAAAGTATTAACCAAAATTTCTATTGGTAGTTCATTTTATGGTAAAATTGCTTAACACCCAATGAATCCAAAGCAGTCATATTCTTGTGCAAAAATTAAAAATAAAAGTCATCAAGACTGCATTAAAATTTTTTTATAATAGCCTCATAATAATTAATCAAAAAAGGATAGTAGAATAATATCCTGTAAGAAATATCCTGTAAGTAAATTAAATCAAGCCTTAATTACTTTAAAATTTTACTTTAAAAATTATTTTTCATTTATAATGCTGATAAGGCACCCATGAAAAATCTTATGGTGTCAACATAAGCCAAAGGAAAATCATTTGGACAAAAATCAAAAGGATCCCAAATCTAATTTATAATCAAATAGTTCTTTATTAACCTTTGGTCGAGAATATGTTTATATTTCCAGAAAACTCCAAAGCCCATATGGATTCCTGCAACAACGGATCCCAGAGAGGACCTGATAGAACTGTTTCCAGCCACAGAATAAGTAGTGGACTCCGAGAACAGAGGAGAAATAGTCCAGAAATAAAGATAGTGAAGATGCCTTACCATGATAGCAGTCAGACCGTGTGTGCACACCCTTCTGCATAGAAGTCAAAATGTTTGATGTTTTGTGTTTTACCAGGACCCCTGACTTAGGGGCTTGCCTTATTTTGACACAGGGAATAGTATTAGCTGCCACATTAAAAGAGATGTTATACCTCAGGCATTAACCATTTTTACAGATGGATCCAGTTCTGAAAAGGCTGAATATACTGCAGCAGGGGAGCAAAGATCCTTCAAACTTTTTATATTTCAGTAGAAATACAAGCTCTTATTTATGCCTTAACAGATTTTGCTACAGAACCCAACAACCTATAGTAACAGTGCTTATGTGGTAAGTATAACCAAATTTATTGAAACAGCTACTATAGGGCACACTAATTCAGAAGAACTTTTCATTTAATTTTCAGCCTTTAAAATGTTATTAGAGAAGGACAATGTCCATGTTTTATTGGAAGCAATGTCCTCAGTATGTTATCCTCCTTTCTGTGCCAACTTTAGGGGTAAATCCCCAAGGACTTAAACCTAATCAAATCTGACAAAATGGATGTCACTCAATAGTGGAAAGAGCCAATCGTACTCTTAAAATCACTTATTAAAACAAAAAAGGGGAGACAGGTGTTATGTGTCACCTCAAAAGAGGCTCAGTCATGCTTTTTATACTGTAAAAATTTTGAATTATAAGGCAAAGGATTGTACAGCAGGTGAAAGGCATCAGGCCTCCTGTACAATAGCTTCCACCGAGTCAGCTAGGTGGAAGGAAGCATAAACCAGATAAGAGTTTTATCAGATTCAGTAATAATGTGGGGAAGAGGTTGTGTTTTATATCTTTTTCCAGAAGGAGCAATGCAGCCAATTTGGGTGTCAGAGCCTTAGGTCCATCACCACAATGGACCCAGAGAAGCTCCTGTGTCCCTTCACTCAAAAGGACTGACAGCTGCCCTGATGACAGCGAAGCAGAAGAAGAAAACTGAAAGCTAAGCTACACAGGGGACTGAGGTGCCAACATGGAGTCATCTGAAGAAAACGACTGAAGCACAGCAGATTGTGGAAAAGCAAGAAGTTGAAGCTACTTCTTCAATCATGTTTCTGACCATGCACAGCCAAGTCTGAGGACTCTTGAGTAAATCAGCAAAAGAAACTTTCATTTAGTAGGAAAATGTTACTGTAGTTTGATTTCTTTATTGTGGTGTTGCATTGGCATTGTTTTATTAATAGCCATGTCTGGATTTTGCATTGGCATTGTTTTGTTATTGGGTTTTGCATTGGCATTGCTTTGTTAATGTTTTAATAGTCAGAAATTTGTTCTTGGTGTTTAAATTTTACTTCCATTATTAGTAGCTTAAATTTAAAAGAAAGGGTGAAATGTAGGAAGCGGTTATAGGGTTAAGCCTTGCACTGACCTGTGGCAGGATCACAAACAAGTTCATTTGGAGGGCAGCCCCCTCCCAGCATAATTAAGCCTGATCCTGTAACTGATCCCTAGATCTTTCCTGGGTAGCTAGTGGGCTGTGGGAGGGGCAGCAAGTGCTGCCAAAACAAGTGAAACTTACAAGAACATTGTTAATTGCCTTGTTTGTCCCTGATTATAAATAAAGCCTCAGCTTTGCAGTCTGGATCTGTTCTGTGGACTCAGCCAGGCACAGAAAGATCCACCCAGCCCCAGCTTTCAAATCTATCTCTCCTCTCTTTATTTCTAATATTTCTCAATCCCTGGCCGCCTCCACTTAGAACCGGTTCATTCATCTCTCTTTCCGTGCGGGACGCGGAAAAGGGAGATCCCCGTCATGTTTGGCCCCCGCTGCATCAGGCCCCCGCAGACTTGGGGGCGGGGGGGAGGAAAACACTGCCGGAGGTAAGGGAAGGGCCAGGTGCATTTGGTGCTCTCTGCATGGGCACCTATGGTGACTATCGAACAAGCACAGAAGCATTCCTAAGGTCATGGATGATAAGTGAGCCAGGCAGCCAAGCATGCACAGCATAAGAAGTCACTATGGGAACATTAGCGTGTGCACATCAGGCACCATCAACAGAGTGGAGACAATGTGAGGTAGGATGGATGGATGGATGGATGGATGGATGGAAGGATGGATGCAGCGTGTGTTAGAAGGAAGCACAGTGAAATAAAATGCTCTCAATACAGGTACAGGTAAATGTTCCCTGAGGAACAACCTGGATAACTGCAATACAAAGCAAGGAAGGGAGCACGTCAACCAACAGCACGGACAGAAAAGAAATGCAGTTGCAATCAAATGCTTTGTTGTCAAAAAACAGTCTTCTGGAAACATACCCGCAGGGAAATGTGTCTGACAGCAGTAGCTGAAAACACTGACACCAAGAACACAACGCAGAGAACAAAGGTCTGCTTTGCAATCGCTTCAAAATACTCAATGCAGATGCTGCCGCCTGGCGGTCAGTGTGCTCCCACAGAGCGAATGCCGCTAAGTGGACCGACGGGCACCACACACTGGGCTCACGGCTGGCAGGTGCAGCTGTGGCGGCACAAGCCTCTCCCACCTGTGCAGCGGCGCACTACTGAGATGCTGCAAAGGCAGCAGCAGTGGTGCCTGGATGAGCGTAAGCAGCTCCTGGCCCCGGCTCGGGCTCCTCCCCAGTCGCCTGCCACTTCACACATTGCTACATCCCTCAGGGGATCTCGGACTGCCGGTTTCCCAGATCCCCGCAGGCCAGCAGTCCAACATACTGCAAGGGCACCCACATTGCAAGAGGGCGCAGTCCAGGCTGACTGACAGCAAGGACACACGAATCCGTGCACCATGCCTGTAAGTGTCAATAGTACCTGTGGGTATACAGGCCTATTCAATGCCTCAGGATGGGTGGCCATCCTATCTAATAAGAGAGCAATATGTAGATTAATCATCACTGCGCTATACCCACAAGCCACGCCCAGCAGACAATCAGAGCAAGCATGCAAATTAACGCCAGCTAACATGGCTGCGCCCACAGAGAGCAAGAGGGAGGCTTGGGTTTCCCTGGCAATGAAGAAATCCAAGCTTTCCACACACCCTGGCGGGCCCAGGCCTCCACTCAAGGGTACAAAGTTTCAATTATGGAAGGCAAATAAACTCCAACACAAATGGCGGCAGCCACGGAGCTGGAAGAGCAGGAGGCTGTGATTGCCCTGGGCAATGGAGAAAGCCAAGCTTCTGCAGCCCTGGCCGGCCTCACCCTCCACTGCAGGCTACAAAGCTTCAATGAACAATTCAATTACAATTCAATAAACAGGCAGTTGGACATCCCTCGAGGGGTCCCAGATTGGAGAGGGTACAGGCTGGGCTGAGGGACAACCCCCCCCCCGCCCCCGTGCACGAATTTCATGCACCGGGCCTGTAGTTCTTAATATCTGTCCTTTCTCTCCTAGAAAACCTTTTAACCTCCACTGTTCATGGAGGTGCCAAAGATGGGGGCACATGTCCATTAATGCTTAGGAACCGGATAATGCTCAATGCAACAACATTGGAGAGTCTTTAATTAATGATTCTGTAAATGGACAAAAATGTCCAGGTGCTAAGTCATATTCTTATTTATTTCAGAGAGGAAGGGAGGGGGTAGGGGAGAGAGAGAGAGAAAGAAAGAGAGAGAGAGAGAGAAGGAAGCAGTTATAGGGTTAAGCCTCTGACTGACCTGTGGCAGGGTCACAAACAAGTTCGTTTGGAGGGCAAACCCCTCCCAGCATAATTAAGCCTGATCCTGTAACTGATCCCTAGATCCTTCCTGGGTAGCTAGTGGGCTGTGGGAGGGGCAGCAAGTGCTGCCAAAACAAGTGAAACTTACAAGAACATTGTTAATTGCCTTGTTTGTCCCTGATTATAAATAAAGCCTCAGCTTTGCAGTCTGGATCTGTTCTGTGGCCTCAGCCAGGCACAGAAAGATCCACCCAGCTCCCAGCTTCATGAATCTATATCTGCGTCTTGTTTTCTTTATTTCTAATATTTCTCAATCACTGGCCGCCTCCATTTAGAACCGGTTCTTTCATCTCTCTTTCTGCGCGGGACGCAGAAAAGGGAGATCCCCGCCATGCTTGGCCCCCACCGCATCAGGCCCCTGCATTCTGGCGCCCAACGTGGGCCATGAAAGAGGCAACAAGAGGTAAGAGGCAAGGGATCGCTCCCAAGAATTGCACGCGCCACAGATTTAAGAAATGTAAGGTATAGGAGAGTGTATTGTATTGAACTGAATTGAAATAGCCGGGTGTAAAGCATGGGTAATACTTCTAAATGCTTTAAACTATGCTCATAGCTCAAAGATGCTGTTAAGCATAGTCAGATTCTTGATTTCTTTCTTAAGTTTTGTTGATGCAACCTGGGAAAAGGTTAGAAAGCAGTTGTGTGACCAATACTCAGCAAAAGTCCAGAAAAAATTCCTATTTTAATTGGTGATGGCCTTGATTCAGCACAGGAGAGCTTAAGAATGTCTATGTGGGGTGCAGTGGAAGGTGCAAGTCTCTAAGAATACCATCTGCACCTCCTCTGCCTCCATGTGTAAACTACTTATAACCAGGTAGAAAAGGATAAAAGGAACTTCTCAGCAACTGCCAATAATTCTTTTATCTTAAAACTCTTTTTCTTTCCTTAAAAAATAAAAATATATAAAAATTGAAAAAGTTAAAAAAAAAAATGTAGATGCCAGACCATTACTGAAACTTCCCCTGAAGAAACAAGGAGGTGGGGGAAAGGCCACTTTGAGAGGCCTCATCTTCGCCATCCTTATTTATTTTCCAGCTAATGACTTAAAGTTTTTACAAATTCATAAATGCATCCAGGATTTCTGTGCACATGTAAAGGGAAAAGGCCAGTTTAAAAACGAGTGCGCATAGTTTTGAGCTGAACTTAACTGTTTCCTGCGTACAGAATAAAAACCCAAGACAGTTTTGGCCTTAAAGATGGCAAAGATGAACCGGAGAAAGAAATACAGGCCAGTTTCCCAAGACATCTAAAGTAACTCTTGATATTTCCCACCAGAGGCAAGTAAATAGCAGGAAGAAAATAGTCAAGTTTACATATGAATGGCTGAGAGTTTGCTTCTTGACTTCCCCAGCAGGAAAATTGTGACCGTTTTAAAATTTAGAGGCTGGGCCAGGCCTATCGGCTGGAAATTTAAAAGAACTTGGAAGTTTACTAAATCAAATGATAAATTTAAATGATCTAAATGTATTGAATTGTTATAATACTGAAATGTTGATCTGAGTATGCATTGCATGAAGTCTAGAGGATAGATGTTAATCTATTCATTAAATATGCCTTATATTTTATTTGAAATGTATCCTTAAAGTATTTAATTTTGCTACCTAAAATTTAAAGCTCTGAAACTGTAAGGTTCAAATTGAATTGAGAGAAATTATATAAATGTGGTAATAATACCTAAAACATAAAAATGTGTTTTTGACAAAATAAAATGTTTTCTCTTAAATAATTAGGAATTCAAAATATGTTACTTCTTGGTCTGATTTTAAAAAGAGGATTAACTCTATGATCCACTTTAAATTTAATTGATATTCTTTGAGATAATTTAAGTATATAATCTTCAAATCATATATATAAATATATAAATGTATATATTTGATCTTTCCAAGTGTATTTCAAGGTTTTGAGAGTAGCTTTTAGACATTTCATGGGTCCCAAAATGTTTCAAAAGTCTGTTCCTCTCTTAAAAGAAATATTTTTTAATTAAACCGATTGATACCTGGAATCACACGGAAAACTTTATCAAATAAAAATTAATTAATATATTTTACTTATATACATATATATTAAATTTTATGAAAGTTTTCACCTGAAAGAAGGGCAAAAACAATATATTTCTTAAATATAGCCAACATTTTCAACAGCAGTAAAATTTCAAGAAAGACAAGCCCCAAGCAGCCATCATTTTGAATGGGCTAGAGGTGGGACAGTGTTAATGCTTTTGGATCAGACCAATAGAGTATCAAACCTATAAGTTTTACTGAATAAGTTTCTTTGCCTTATAACTAAAGATACCTAGTTAAGTTACTTTATATATTAGCTTTTAAAATATAATCAAGGTCTTATATATATTAAGTTACATGAGAAGCCAATGTTTTTATAAGTAATTGAATCCAAATAATATTTAAGAACAGATTAGAAGCCACAATTTACTGCCTGACTTTATGTAGCCTCCTGCATTAAGCTAGAGGCAGGGCAACATTTGCAGCTTGTGAATTCAGATGTAATTTTGCTTTATTTTTAAAATGAAGATACCTACTTTAATTACTTAAATAAATTAGCTTATTAAATTATAATAAAAGCCAATAATTTTATAAACAATTCTAATAAAGACCAAAAACAGCTAGTGATTGTCTGAAATGTGATTTTTTACTTTCTTTTAAAAGAACAGATTGAGCAGCCTCCATGATGGCCACATGTCTTACCGCTCACGTGGCTTGGGGGCTGCCATATTGAAATAACAAAGGCCAACCCCCTTCCTTTAAATACGCCAATGTCTTTGTAAGCAATTTAAATAAGTCTTCTAAGAAAGTTACTGAAGGCTTCCCATGATCCCTCTGTATATGCAAATTAGCTAATGGGAATACTCTTAAAAATAAATTTCTTGCTTAATAAAAAGGAGAAATTTGAAAATTTTGAAATCTCTTTCACTGGTATTACAGGATAAACTGAGGATTGTTATTAAAATATTAAATCTGTTCCATGCTAGTGGTCACCATAACCTTAAGAGAAATTGTTTCATGTGGCAAAGATTTTTAAATGAAACTCTCTATACCCTGATAAATTATTTTGGAAGGAAATAAAGAGAGGTTTCCTTCAAATATCATAAAGATTGTAATTGATAACCAATGCATTAGGCCTCCGAAGGTGGAGATAAGAAAAGATTAAATGACTTTCAGAGATTATTAGGGGACATTAACTGGTTAAAACCTTGTCTATACAAAAAGAAATTGATAGCCAGTTTGAAATTGAACTGCCATGGCCTAGAGCAAAGAATATCCTTACATGATAGTATTCTACAATTTCATTATAATTTTTGATATTTTACAACAGCATATTGTACATTTATCCCAAACAAACTTACAAACTAATTCTTTGAATATTTGGCAGCAATTTAAAAAGGACATGAAAGGATTTAACCCCTTCCAGGGTGTGGAAGGCCCCCTGGGGAGGCACTTGAGCATTCCATATTGGTCCCTCTTGCCCTTTTTGCCAAGAGGGACCCTCTTCTCACAATGCAATTGCCCACAGCTGTTGCCTGAGTTTTCTGTTCATGCTGAGGTTGAAGCCTCATGGTGGCTGGTACCATGGATCTGTCTCTCGCCCAACGGCGTGAGCTGGGCCCTCCATGGAGAAGAAACCTGGGTTCCCCAAGATATGTAATCAGTGCCGGGGCCCCGCCAGCCGGCGAGGGGATCCCAAGGCAGGTGCTGGGTGTGGAGGCCATGGGGGCATAGGCTATCAAGGAGACAGAACTGAACCCCTATCACCCTGCTTGGCCCCAGAGGATGGCTGGTTAGTCAAAGACGGGTAAGATTCCTCAGGGGAGGAACAACCTAAGACAGGCACAGTCGCAGAGGGGCCATCAGGAGAGAATTTGGGGGTCAACAGAGCTGGGGCATAGATCCTCACCCCCTCAACATTACAGGGGCTTGAACACTCGCCCCTTCTGAGGAAGGTCTCCTGCCCCATGGCTGCTTTGCGCTTCCCATGCCAGCTCAGATAGGTACCCAGGCAACAAACAGAGACTTGGCCCAGCTCAGATCAGGAACCAGATAACAGAAAGAGACTTGGCCCAGCTTGGATTGGGAACCAGGCAACAGAGAGTTGGCCGATGGCAGCTGCCCTAAGTCTAAATCCAGCCTAAATCCAGGAATGCTCAGGGCTTTCTCAAGGATGCAAATAATCCTTTCCATTAACATTTACAGGGTATTGTTGTTAGAGTATTAAATTTGACAGGAAAATAGTCAAGTTTTCCAGATTAATTTATATTGGCTAAATGAAATAAGTGAATATTCAAGAAAAATCTAATTGTACAAAAAGCTGTTTCTAAAGTATTAACCAAAATTTCTATTGGTAGTTCATTTTATGGTAAAATTGCTTAACACCCAATGAATCCAAAGCAGTCATATTCTTGTGCAAAAATTAAAAATAAAAGTCATCAAGACTGCATTAAAATTTTTTTATATAATAGCCTCATAATAATTAATCAAAAAAGGATAGTAGAATAATATCCTGTAAGAAATATCCTGTAAGTAAATTACATCAAGCCTTAATTGCTTTAAAATTTTACTTTAAAAATTATTTTTCATTTATAATGCTGATAAGGCACCCATGAAAAATCTTATGGTGTCAAAATAAGCCAAAGGAAAATAATTTGGACAAAAATCAAAAGGACCCCAAGTCTAATTTATAGAAAAGATTTCTTTATTAACCTTTGGTCTAGAATATGTTTATATTTCCAGAAAACTCCAAGACTATGTGGATTCTTGCAACAACGGATCCCAGAGAGGACCTGATAGTATTGTTCCAGCCACAGAATAAATAGTGGCCCACAAGAACAGAGGAGAAATAGTCCAGAAATAAAGATAGTGAAGATGCCTTGCCATAATAGCAGTCAGCACCTGTGCATTGCTGCAGGTTGCCCAGGACCAAGGGCAAGGAAGGTCGGTGTGCATGCGCTTCCACACCATGTATGCACACCCTTCTGCATAGAAGTAAAAAATGTTTGATGTTTTGTGTTCTACCAGGACCCCTGACTTGAGGGTCTTGCCTTATTTCTAACACAGGGAATAGTATTAACTGCCACATTAGGATGTCACTCAATAGTGGAAAGAGCCAATCGTACTCTTAAAATCATTTATTAAAACAAAAAGGGGGAGACAGGTGTTATGTGTCACCTCAAAAGAGGCTCAGTCATGCTTTTTATACTTTAAAAATTTTGAATTATAAGGCAAAGAATCGTACAGCAGGTGAAGGGCATCGGGCCTCCTGTACAATAGCTTCCACCGAGTCAGCTAGGTGGAAGGAAGCATAAACCAGACAAGAGTTTTTATCAGATTCAGTAATAATGTGGGGAAGAGGTTGTGTTTTATATTTTTCCAGAAGGAGCAATGCAGCCAATTTGGGTGCCAGAGCATTACGTCCGTCACCACAATGGACCCAGAGAAGCTCCTGTGTCCCTCCACTCAAAAGGACTGACAGCTGCCCTGATGACAGTAAAGCGGAAGAAGAAAACTGAAAGCTAAGCTACACAGGGGACTGAGGTGCCAACATGGAGTCATCTGAAGAAAACGACTTAGGCGCAGCAGATTGTGGAAAAGCAAGAAGTTGAAGCTACTTCTTCAATCATGTTTCTGGCCATGCACAGCCAAGTCTGAGGACTCTTGAGTAAATCAGCAAAAGAAACTTTCATTTAGTAGGAAAATGTTACTATAGTTTGATTTCTTTATTGTTGTGTTGCATTGGCATTGTTTTATTAATAGCCATGTCTGGATTTTGCATTGGCATTGTTTTGTTATTGGGTTTTGCATTGGCATTGCTTTGTTAATGTTTTAATAGTCAGAAATTTGTTCTTGATGTTTAAATTTTACTTCCATTATTAGTAGCTTAAATTTTTAAAAAAAGGGAGAGAAGTAGGAAGCGGTTATAGGGTTAAGCCTCTGACTGACCTGTGGCAGGGTCACAAACAAGTTCGTTTGGAGGGCAAACCCCTCCCAGCATAATTAAGCCTGATCCTGTAACTGATCCCTAGATCCTTCCTGGGTAGCTAGTGGGCTGTGGGAGGGGCAGCAAGTGCTGCCAAAACAAGTGAAACTTACAAGAACATTGTTAATTGCCTTGTTTGTCCCTGATTATAAATAAAGCCTCAGCTTTGCAGTCTGGATCTGTTCTGTGGCCTCAGCCAGGCACAGAAAAATCCACCCAGCTCCCAGCTTCATGAATCTATTTCTGCGTCTTGTTTTCTTTATTTCTAATATTTCTCAATCCCTGGCCGCCTCCATTTAGAACTGGTTCTTTCATCTCTCTTTCTGCGCGGGACGCAGAAAAGGGAGATCCCCGCCATGCTTGGCCCCCACCGCATCAGGCCCCTGCAGAGAGAAAGAGAGAGAGAGAAAGAGAGAGAGAGAGAGTGAGAGAGAGAGGGGGAGAGGGAGAGAGAGAGGGAGAGGGGTAGAGAGAGAGTAAGAGAAAGAGAGAGAGAGAAAGAGAGAGGGAGAGAGTGAGAGAGGGAGAGAGAGTAAGAGAAAGAGAGAGAGAGAGAGAGAGAGAGAGAGAAATGTCAATGATGAGAGACAATCACGGATCAGTGCCTCCTGCACGACACCTGCTGGGGATGGAGCACACAACCCCTTGACTGGAATCAAACCTGGGTCCCCTCAGTTCCCAGCGCAACGCTCTATGCACTGAGCCAAGGCAAGCAGGACTTGCCCGGTTTTTAAAGGCAACAATTTTAGGGGAAGTCTCATTGGAATGTCTCCATGGACTATTCATCAACTCTCAAGTTGTGCTTTGACATGCTAATGAATTACAATGAGCATCCATAGTGATCAGGGGCATTCTCTGGCCAGCATCACCTTGGGAAAAGGCACTGGAAAGGAAATCAATACAAGCAGGACCTGCAAAGACATGGTCTGGACTGTGCAAGCCAGGTGCCCGTAAGCATGCAAGGTTACGGAAGGTACGTTCTTTTCTTCTACTAGTTGGTCCTGTGAATTACTAGGCACAGTTAGAGTCTGAGATCTCCAATTCCACTTTCCAAGGACCTTTCATAGCTTTTTCATAACCTTCATCAATTCAATGAACTTGGGACCTCCCATTTGTGTTAAACTCAACACCATGATCATCAGTGGGGACTCTTATCAGTGCTGAATTCTACACAATGACCATCTGTGCACAGACAACAGATGCCAGAGCCTTAATCAGGACCACAGATACACACACTGGACTCCAGAACCTGGACCCTGCAGCAAACCACAGAGTAAAACCTGGACACCCACCACCACCACCACCACCACCACCACCACCACCACCACCACCACGGAACTCACACTCAAAGCGATTCCCCTGACTCAAGCATACTGTGCTGCACAAAAGCCATAAACCAGATGCCTGCAAGAGACTGACAACCGATTCTTCCGACCAGATTGCACACACTGGAATGCGAATCTATAGCTGCACTTGGGCCCCACACAGAACCCAGGACACAAATCCACACCCAAAGAAACCCGAAACTCCAGACCAACAGCCAAATACATATTTGACCGGAAACCACAGTCCATGGACATATAGCAGGGACACATGACTAAAACTCCACAGCCACAATCCAGAGTTGGAGACAATAAGCAGACTTCAGGTACCAGGTGCCAGATACACGAAATGAAGCAGATGCTCACGCTGCACACAAACCCGTGAATCAATAAAGAGAACCCATGTCACTCTAAGTCCAAGCAGTTGGTCTCACCAGTACTTCATTTTTCATTCCAATGCCAATATTCAAGAGAAAAAACAAATCCAGAACTTCACAATTCTACAAAACCCTGCAGTGTCACACACATAAGGCTAACAGAATGAAAGAGTAATGACAATGCTTACTTTTGCTGGCAGGTGTCCATCATGTCTCTGCTGCAGCAGCGTGAGAAGCTAGCCATGTCCCAGATGATCATTTCACAAAGCCAGCTCTTCAAAACTGTGGGAGATTGAAAAAGCAATCATTTAACTCATACCTAATACATTCATATATCTTGGACAATAACCAAATTAACATAATCAAGTGAACAAGAGATACACTACATTGAACGCATGCACAAGGAAAAGTCACATACAAATGAATGCCAATATTAGGAACAGGAAATTTTGGGAAATGGGGAAACAGGGTCTTAGATTGTGCTTGTGAAATGGGTAATGTTCCTGCAATGTGCAGGATTTGTGGCACGTTAATGCTTGTTAGGTCATCTCAAATCTATAGATCAAAAAACTCTTGGTAGCCTGGCCAGTGTGACTCAGTGGTTGAACGTTGACCCATGAACCAGTAATTCACATTTGATTGCCGAGCAGAACACATGCCCAGTTTGTGGGCTCGATCCCCATTGGGGTGCGTGCAGGAGGCAGCCAAGCAATGATTCACTCTCTCCATTAATATTTTCATCTCTCTCCCTCCCTCTCCCTTCCTCTAGGAAATCAATAAAAATCTGATTCAAAAATAACAAAGGAAAATTGTGAGGGGAAAAATGAATGAATAAAAGCTACCCTGACCAGATAGAATAATGTATTGTGTTTATAATGGCACAGTAATTTAACAACTTGGGCAATGCCCTAACTCAGTGCCTGGGAAACTGTGGCTCGCAAGCCACATGCGGGTCTCTGGTCCCTTGAATGTGGCTCTTCCAGCAAATACCACGGCCTGGGCGAGCGTACTTTGAAGAAGTGGCGTTAGAAGAAGTGTAACCCTAAGAAACGTAGCTATCAGAAGACATTTCAACAGTTGTGCTGCTGATATTTGGCTCTGTTGACTCACGAGTTTGCCAACCACTGCCCTAACTGGGTTGGCTCAGTGGAGAGACCGACCGCCAGCCTGCGTACTGCAGGGTCCCAGGTCCGATTCCATTCAAGGGCATATACCTTGGTTGCAGGCACATCCCCACTAGGAGGTATGCAGGAGGCAGCTGATCAATGTTTCTCCCTTCCTCTCTGTAAAAAATCAATAAAGTACACTGCCAAAGAAATAAATAAATAAGAAATAAATAAACAAATAGGTAGATAAACAAGCGAATAAGATAAAAACTTGGGTAAAGTCCTGCAAATGGAAAAGCTGATGGAACAGAGTACAAAGTACAGCAACAGACCAAAATACATATGTAAATTTGGCATAATGAAAATATCTCCTTAAAACAGTGGGAACATATTAATCTCATTACAAATACTGCTGGAGTAATGGAATGGGGGAAAACACTGAAGCGAAATCAATTCATTTCCCTCATAAGTAGCAGGAAAACTGAAAGATACCTGAAACATAAGGGCACAAAGAGATCAAAGTAAAAGAATGGGAAAATATATATTAAGCAAACATAACCAAATAAAGATAACAGCACACAGAACAAGCAAAGGCAAAAGGCATGACTGCAAGTAAAGAAAACCACTTCACATCAATGACTTCATTTCTCGCTCATCATTAATGTTTCTCTCTTGCTTCCTATCTGCAGGAGCTGCCCCCTGGTGGTGAATGGGCTCCCATAGAAACGGGAGGATAATCAGGAAAAGCAAATCACACATGGCAGCTGAGGTGTGTAAGAAAACCCAAAGCAATAGGACATGTGTGGGTGGGGTGGCCAGCAGGCTCCTCTTTGCAGCCTTAAGGACTAAAGCGGAGGCCATTAGGATAAGGCTCCCTCCCTAAAAGGCAGTTCCATGGAAATCTCTTGGAAAAAAGTGGGGACTCTTTCTCAAGTAGCAGTCTAACAGCAACAGGAAAAATCGCAAAGGTTTGGTCCTCTTTCTTTCCACCTCTGCACAGAAAAGAAAAGCTGTACATCCAGAAGCTAAACTTCCAAACTTTAACTGTGGACGTATTTCCCCTTTTAAGGTTCACTGACCTCAGAGGATGCAGAGGGGCCAGAGAAACGCTGGACACACCATGACGTGGGGTCAAAGCCACAGCATGCTTAGCTGCAGGACCAACCGAGTCAGGGCGCCATGGTGCTGCAGCTGGACCAAAACTGCCTTCCTCAGAGAACGCCCATTACAGAGGCGCCATGTTGTTCCGGCTGGAAAACAACCTCATTCCTCAGAGAACGCCCATGACAGCTGCGGACAGCGACACAGAAAAGTGCTCAGCACAGAAGAAGCCACAGGAGAGTCTGGGAGGGGGCTGTGGCTCCTAAGAAATAAGTCCCAGCGACAGCGGGGAGCCAAGCCTGAGCAGCCTCAGCTGGTGTCCCCACCAATATGTCGCCTCACGCCTCATGCCTCACGCCTCACGCCTCACCCAGCAGCCTCTCCTCACGGCCTCCACGGGGCTCACCTCAGCCTCAGCCTCGCGCCCGCTGTCCTCTCCCTGAGTTGCCGGCCTCACACCTCAGGACACAGCCACGCTGCTCCCAGGCCACCACTCGCCTCAGGCCCGCCAGTGCCTGCCTCGTCCCTGAACCCCGGGTGGCTCCACTTGGGCCACCTCCTCTCCTCAGTTCCGCACCTTCGACCCCTCAGGCTCAACAGGCCTCTCGCCTCAGTCCCTGCTCTGCACACATCCCACAGGTCTTTGGTTTGGGACGCACAACAAGGCCACGCCCCTAAGTCCCAGGCCAGCTCCGGCCACGCCCCTCATGCCAACCTGACCACACGCCTCCACCAGGAAAAAGATTTGTGGCCTAGCCTTTCTCTCAGCTGTGAATCCTCAGGGAGGACACTTGCATTGAGTTTTTAAGAGAAAGTGGGAGGGAGCCCTACACGGTGTGGATCAGTGGATAGAGCAGGCGTGCTCAAACTACGGCCCGCGGGCCACATGCAGGTGGTTTTGCCGTTTTGTTTTCTTACCTCAAAATAAGATATGTGCAGTGTGCATAGGAATCTGTTCATAGGGTTTCTTAAACTATAGTCCGGCCCTCCAACAGTCTGAGGGACAGTGAACTGGCCCCCCGTTTAAAAAGTTTGAGGACCCCTGGGATAGAGCGTCAGCCTGTGGACTGAAGGGTCCCAGGTTCGATTCCGCTCATGGCACACATGCCAAAGTTTCAGACTTGATACCCAGTACAAGCGAGCAGGAGGCAGCCAATCCATGGTTCACTCTCATCATGGATGTTTCTATCTGTCTCCCTCTTCCTTCCTCTCTGAAAACAATAAAAATATATTTTCTTAAAATAGAGAGATAAAGTGGAAGGGAGAGGCAGTGACAGAGAGAAACACATCCATTGGTAGCCTCCCACATGCAGCCCCACCCCCCCCCACCCCCCCAAGGCCGGGAATGGAGCAAGGAAGGGAAATGCAGCTCCAGGCCTTTCTCCTTTTGCCGGGCAGCCACTGTCACCGCACAGGCTGTCCAGAACCGCGACACTGAACTGCGCGCAAGGTCTTTCTTTGACACGTTCCCAACAGCCACTGTGCCCTTCACAGCGGGTGAAGCCGGAGGGAGAATATGGCTGCAGGTCTCTCCTTGCCCACTGACTCAGGACACCCTTAAAGGTGTGTGGAAATGGGAGAAGTAATTTGTCTCCTGTTCTCTCCTCACCCCTTAGACAAATACCACCTCTACCCATCCCATGCTGCCCATCAAGGCAAAACAGAAATGTTGTCCCAGGTCTACCGCGTTCTTCCCCAAACCCCTCAACTCCTTCATAGCTGGTTCGAGCCAGGATAAGAAATCTGCCTCAGCCCTTGCCTGCCCCAGGACTCCCCATGCAAATCACACAGCAGACGACAGATGTGGACAATAAGTATACAGCTCCCTACTATAAAGGACTCCTGATAAATAACTGAACTCAAACTTGGGGAAAAAAAGACTCATGCTCATTTCTACACAGGGGCTTCTGATACAAACCTCAATTCAGGGAGTGACAGGAAACATTCTGCCATAGAACACCCACTGATAAGTCGTCTGGAGCAACACAAGACCACAACAGAACACATGGACTGGAGCACAATGGAGCTAAATCGTGCAGTTTGAAAGACAATTCACTCAGGGCATCCGGACCCCAGGACTTCCTCAGGGCATGACAAGGACTCCAGTTGGCATAGAGCTAGAGACAAGACCCGTCAATTACAGACACCTGACAGTGGAGCCAGAATCAGCGCCCCAGAAACAGATCCCGGTGCCCACAGCAGACCACGAACCAAAGGTAAACAGCAGACATAAAGCCAGACCTTGGACCATGAGTGCCAGGCAGCAGGCAACAGAGAATGACACAGGATACTTCACATGAGCACACAATGCCATAGCTGCACGCAGACCCCACACAGGAACACACACAGGAAACCAGCCACACCCAAACAGAACCCCGAAACCAGACCAAGACATACCTAAACACAATTCACCCGGAGACCACATACACTGCAGTCGGAACTGAGATCTGCGTCTAGGAACTCAGGTGCCAAAGCAGGCACTCAACACCAGAAGCCAGTTACCAGATGGCAGACACAGGAGCTGAACCACAGGCCCTCACACTGTGAACAGGGCACCAGGACATCACGGACCCTAACCACTGACATCATACCCCCCAACCCTGTACCTGTAAAAGCCTGTGCAAGTTATCATGAAATTAACTAAAACACAGGAAAAAGCTGCAACAACAAATAGTAGGCAGCAGACGAATGAGCATGATGTCCCTGGACCAAAGTAGACAGGCTTGCATCAAGATTTCTTCCTAACTTAAAAGAGTGCAGGCAAGATGTTGTAATATTTAGTTCCAGTAATCACACTCATCAAAACAGGAGCGAACCCCACCTGTGAATTTGAGAATGTGAGTTTTCTGCCTCAAAGTAGAATTATGTGCTCCAAAGGAGCACATTCCAATTTGAAAAGCAGTGCATGTCAACATCACTACCACCAGAAAGAACACCTAAACAACGCAGACACACACCCTTCGTGAAATGGCGTGCCATTCCAACAATAGCCACAAGGCGGCAGCAGAGGATCAAACAGCACACGCGGACGTTTCTACGTGGGAAAGACAGGAGCATTAATTCCAACAATAGCCTCAAGGTGGCAGCAGAAGATAACACATCGCATGCACACGATGCAAGGGAGAAGAGACAAGAACATTAGTAAAGGAAAAGACATGTAAAGGAAACCCACAGGCGGAAAAGAAAAAGGACTCAGGCAAGCGTGAGTCACTGTGGACCCCAAAGGGGCGGATGGCCGCGCATGCTGACCAAAGAACTAGGCGACCTTGGTGGACCACGACACACAAAACTCACAGCGAAAAAACGAAGCGCAGCCAAAGCAGCGCCAACTTTGTCCAAGGCAGTCAACACGAGACACACATTGCAGATCTCAACCCACTGTGGGCCGCCCTGTGCAGGTTCCCTGCACAACTCACCTCAAGAAGCAGGACCGCAGGCGCGATGTTTACGTCCTACGTGGGCCTGAGGGAACATGGCAATCCCACAGGGAGGGCCCATGTATCCAAGAACTGCACCAAGCTTGCAGCTCCCACATGAACAAGCGTGGACGGGGCGGGTACCTGGATTTGGAGGCGCAGCAGGAAGAACAGACTTCCAGAACTCAGAATAAAGAGACAGTGACAGTGGTGGTGAAAACTGGGAAAAGGTGGGGGAGGCCGTAATCAAAAATCAACAGATGACATGCACTTATTCGCACAGTTTACAATGGCTGCACAGCAACATGGAGCCAGCCCATGAGCATGCAACTCCTGTGGGTACTCAGCCATCCACAAAATGGCAGCAGGGAAGGCTACTTGGCGCTCATTGGGGAGGCAGGCAGGGACAGGATGGTGGGAAAGAGGATCAATTGGAAAGTATATGGGCACAAAACTGGTGTGCTGGGCTAGTGGTAGAACACACAAGGACAACAGGCACATGAGCTACAGCAATATGCTGACTTATGGCAATCACAGGAGACTCGTTTGTCATTGCTTGGTTTTCTTGAGTCCATGGCGGCACTGGCAGAAAAAAGGACAGAACCGACCGCTGTATAAGGATATGCTGCACACCATTGAGATTGTGGTTGCTCGTGCACGCTCTACAAAATCAGCAACAGATGCACAATGACTGTGGGGAGGGAGCAGTGGCTTGACTGACTTAATGTGTATGCAGGCTGACTGGTGAACAGCTGATGGGGAACAGGTAGTGCACATTGCTTCAGGAAAAGTATGCCAATGCCAATTTTTCAAGGCATCAGCAACATGAAGTCAGAAGAGGCCAATAAACCTAGCATGAGCAACCGCCAAGAATAAAATAAGCACAAAGTGTTTTCACTATCCCAATCACCTTGATATAGCACCCATCACTGTTTCTATAATGCATTCATTAAAGGAAAATAACATTAAATGCTAGCCAGTCACCTGTGATACTATATCTTTGAGTAAAACTTGGTTTCCCTGCAGAGTGTGTGTGTGTGTGTGTGCGTGGGGGGAGGGGGGGAGGACTGAGATGTCAGTGGCATTTAGTAAACTAGAGACTGATAGCATAAAGCAAGGCTATCACTGTACATCTGCACAATGATATGCTCCCAACTAGACATAAGACCTTGGGATAATCAGGTGATTTCATTGCACTTCCCTACATTTTCTATAATTCAAATAAACATGTTGGGCATGCATCACCAGCAAAAACCACCACTTGCAAGAATATTAAACACCTTAACAGCATTCACTCACGTCATCTTTAGGAATCATAGTGACATGAGCGCTGTAGTGAAACTGAAGAACAGAGGCTGGAGTAGACCCTGGTAGAATGAAGGTGAGACAATCTGCAGGACAGAGGAATAACTGAGAAATAGATAACTGCTACCAGGGATAGACTGAGCCAGGGGAGACTGGATCCAGGGGAAAGTTCATACACCATTTTTGGGGGGGTGGGGAGGACTTCGCTGCAACACACACCAACTTCACATACTCAGTGAAGTTACATGCTCTCAAATGTGCTCCAATGCTGTCACAGCAACCATGACAGATTGTGCAATGCATTTCTTGGGCCACAATACATAACGGGATACACGGCTGCTTGCTACACAGTGGGTTTGAGTAAACATTGGGCTAACTGGAGGGAAATGTAGGTAAGGGTGACCATTACAGCAATAGGCTACCTGAGAGACACTTTGGAGCAACCACATGTTCTGGTCGAAGGAGAACAATGGCCTGAAAAGGTAGAGTACTACCACAGCAGCTGAAACCACAACTTGTATGAACAGGCAGACAGGCACGAACGTCCCATCTATTCTAGGAAATGTCAATGGAAATCACAAACAGGACCTTGCAATCCAACATTGACAGCAACTACAGCCCATTGAGTGTCACCTGACTCTCTGTGAAACAAGACTGGGACTTCACAGGTAAGACCCTGACTATGACCTTTGGTCCAGATAGTTCAGGATAGTGTGACATTTCTGGAATGTGAGGAAATGAAATGGACACAGTGCAGATGACAATAGTGGCAATAGGACAAGAACAAGCATACGGTCTGCAGACTACACAAGGAACAGCCAGCCCTATCTCATCCAAGGAGACAAAACTGGAATATGGGAGGGAAATGCTATACGCAGACAAGTCCAAGGATGCAGGATGGCAGTATCACACGATGCATTTCTGTCTCCTGTTCTCGAAAAGCACCAGCCAGCATGCTTATGGGCCACCCTAAACAGTGTGAGATCATGTGTACTTTAATGACATCTGAAAGGACACTATTCGCTCAAAAAAAGGACTATGATCAGATACTGAGAGAGGCAGATCAAGACCCCAACCGCACAGAGACAAGCACCAGGGCTTCACGGGGATGGCACACAGATTCACAGCTTCCACAAAGACAGGCTTTTCAAGGAAGCAACACCGTGACATGTGGCTGTGGCATGACACACACATTCCAAACTTAGTTCAATACTGGGGAGGTCACTATGGAGAGAAAACTGGAAGACACAGGTCCCTCTAGGCCAACAGCACCATCAGTGGTGAGGACGTAGACAACAGGAAGAGCAGACACCTAAAAAGGAAGAAAATGGGTTAGTGGCATCCATGAGCAGCAGGATAACAGGAGTTGAGTCACTATCAGGCCATAAATGAGCCAGCCACACACCCACCAACCAACCACCAGACACATGGGAGTTCAGGGTGCTATATAGAGAAATAACACCTGCACAGAAGGCTCAAGCCGACTCTATAGGCCTATAAGTACATAAAATACACTAAAATTTGCTTGACATTTAACAGCACCACTTAGGACTACTTCAGGCTCCTTGGAGCTCTTAGAAAATATGGTTATCCATTTGGTAATGGCTGCAGCTACCAGGATTACTTTGCACACCTCACAGCTAGGCTGGCCTCCATACAATCAGCTTAGCTTTCATGGCCTGCACAAGGGTGTATGGGGCTGCTCTCAGCTACGGATGGAACCAAGTATCCATCTAGGCTGCTTATTAAGGAGCCAAATAAGAAACCGTGAAAAATCAGATGGACTGGCTCCTCCATAGGCAGCACAATCAATACCAGGCATGACCTGCTGACGGCTACCCCTATGACCATGCCCAACATCCCACTGGCACTTCTGACTGGGGTTCAAAGGGACTCTGTCTCCTTCACCCTCGAACAGGTACCTCCTAAATGACTTTTCTTGCTAAAAGTGTGCTCTGTGGACTCCTATACACACCAAAGACATGTGCTTATTCTGTCCCAAGGGCTACCATTAAAGAGGAGCTGGGACTGGGGGGATGGCACCAGGAGAGGGGGGCATGGAAAAAAAAAACACTCACATACAATCCCCAGACTGTGGAAGATCTGGCTTAATGAATGCTGGAGAGCAGGCCTATTCCAATCTCACGTGGACTATTCAAAAGCCTCTCACAGCTGTCTGTCTCCTGCACTATCAAACCTTAAGGGCACTGTGCCTACTGAGAAGCTCAGCGGGCCCCTGCCATCCACAAAGGTATGCATGTCCTAGGAGCCACTGACAATTCTTTCCTAAATCATGAGTGCATTCATGCATTTGGAATGAATGAACAAGCCAGACAGGGGATGCTCCTTCAGCTTGCAAGGGGCAGGGGAAGGGGCATGGCCTGAGGTGCCCCCGGGAACAAGGACAGCATCCAAGAAATACAATGGAAGACAATCACCAATGGAGTACAAATGACAGGACCTCATCAGGACACATTGGAAAAGGAGGTTCCAACATGACCATGAACAGGCACTGCTAAGAAGCATAGACACTCAAGAACCGTGCCTATTTTGGGAAATTGCTTGGCAGCTCCCAAGGTTGAACAAAGAATTTAAAAACGAGTCATGCATTCAAAGTCAAAAGCAGGGGGTGGGATTCATCCAAGAAAGATGGTAGGGCCACCATCCCAAGACCAGCTATAGGAAGAGAATAACGCCCTAACAGACAGCCTGCCAAAAACAATGCACC
This sequence comes from Cnephaeus nilssonii, assembly GCF_951640355.1. Taxonomy (NCBI): domain Eukaryota; kingdom Metazoa; phylum Chordata; class Mammalia; order Chiroptera; family Vespertilionidae; genus Cnephaeus; species Cnephaeus nilssonii. The sequence continues at coordinate 109,335,849 of NC_137076.1, read as the reverse complement.
ACACAATGTAGATTCCCCACAGGGAACATAGTGACAGAAACATAAAAGCATCATGCATGGCACTTCAACGCCTGTGGGGAATATTCCAAAAACCATGCATGGGATGACCCATTGTGCTGGGCAGATGCCTTTAAATTATACCACAATAACTTATGTTGCCTAAAAGTTGTATCACATTACAATTTCTTTGGATAAACACCTCATATGACTTCACCTGTCACGGTGGAGAGAGGTCCCCAACCTGCACGACACAGCAGGGGTGTGTAAACCGTGATGTCTTATGTATCCGTGTTTTGCGCAGAATCGCGAGGCACATCTACATAGGCACTCCGACATTACCTGATGCTCGTGCTCTGGATCGTGCTCTGGAAACAAACAGCAGCAGTGAATGTAGCAATGACCATATAGAAGCCAGGGGTGAAGTGGCTACTCCGTGAGAGCTCCCAAGCATCAGCAACCACAGATGCAGGGCCTGTGGCTGCCTCATCCTGACACTCCCACTGCTCCTCCGTCCACGGAGATCTCTCCATCTGGAACACATTTCATCAAAACAAATCTGAAAAATAGACTTCCGCCAAGACTCACAAAATCGACAGTGTTTCCTTAAAACAACTTTCTGTAATGAGAAACAAAGTTAAAAAATATAAAAATACAATAACAGAATACAAACATGTATCTTTTAAAAGAAATCAAGATTTCTTCCACTGAATTTTAGAGATACAAAGATGAAAGGAAGACAGTAAAGACAAACACACAAATGTGAGAAAAATGCTTACTTTCAGTTACCTAATACATTGGACCACACCTTGGCAATGGATCAAACCAACAACATGGGAAAACACGGAGACCGGTGAGGGAGGAAAAATGGCCAGGGAAAAACATCATTTTTCTAGGAACCATTGCAAACTAAGAAAATGAACTGTTGCAACATCATTCCTCTAAATGGCTTCTGTGTTTCTCTCAGGGGCAGAATTACATGGCTGCGACGGTCACAATTAAAAAATTGACAGATGTTGCCGAAACCGGTTTTGCTCAGTGGATAGAGTGTCTGCCTGCGGACTCAAAGGTCCCAGGTTCGATTCCGGTCAAGGGCATGTACCTTGGTTGCGGGCACATCCCCAGTAGGAGGTGTGCAAGAGGCAGCTGATCGATGTTTCTCTCATCGATGTTTCTAACTCTCTATCCCTCTCTCTTCCTCTCTGTAAAAAATCAATAAAATATATTTTTTAAAAAATTCACAGATGCTCCCTTACAAAGGCCATACCCATCGAACACTTCAGAAATTTCAAAATGCCTCCATAAATGAATGCAGAAGCCCATCGCACAACACCAGATACCGGGATAGGACAACACTTACATGCCGCTCGGACGACAACGGTCCCTGCTTTTCCGTGGACAATCTTGAGCTTCATCCTTTTACAGCTCCACATAGTCACTGCGCAGGTCTTGCAGGAAAGGAACCGTGTCAGACACTCGCTTGTCGTGGAGAATGTGCATTGTTAGGAGCGAGTGGCAGTTCTGAGGGGCAGAAAAGACGGTGGTAACATGAAACACAATCAAAAATGACATCAACATTCTTCAGGATGCTTGGCTTCGGTCAGGGACACACTGCACAAATCCCACAGACCTGAAAAAGGCAGTCACTGGGGTTCAAGCTCCTCACGGGAAGCTGTGACCTCAACGACCGCTGGAGCAATCGCAGGGCAAAAATACTACACAGATAACAATTAAGACGGCACAGAATGACTACATGCATGCAACACTCGGGAAAAATGTCAGAAAAAATAATAAGCGCTCTGCAGGAAATAAATAGACAATTACTTTTTTTAAATGACTCAAAAAAAATTTGTCTAAAACGTAATAAACCCATGATAACCTCAACAAATCACACAAAATACAAACATCTGGGTAACCCATTGGGAACAGCCATGGTGTAATGCACACTGAAAACTTCAAAAGAGATGCAACTGTTACTAAAACACACAAAATTACATTTCGGACACAGACAAGTCACATTGGCTCAGAACCATCCTATATACAGACACTAGAAACCATCGAGACATGGCCCTCACTTTGTGACACACATCTATTCTAACTGCAACATCTTCATGCTTCGATAGAAGACCACCCGGTACACAAAAATAGACTATATTGCAGAAAAAGAGAATCACAACACCTTACTTTGAAAACCCATGGCCGTCACTGCTTCATCAAAAGAACTTTAAGATCCTTCACCGTCCCTCCTGTGGATGTGCACATCAGAATACCCCTTTCCCTCTATCCCACTGTGAACAGAACCATCGCATATAAAAAGCCTTTCGGAACTCAGGATAATGTACAAAATATGGAAAAAGCGGTTCTGCTCATGTTCCTTTCTCATTTGGATACATCAACGACTGACTTCAAGTCACCTACACACCACATTTCTCACGCTGACCTGTAGCTCTAAAATACTGCCCAGGGGACTACAACAAACGCTCCTATACAATTCCAACCTTCATCCACTGCAGTGCATCGAGGGCCAAAAGGCAGAACAGACACACTGTTTCTCCAGGGACAATACGTTTAGGCAGGGACTTCTTGCACAATTCAGGACAAAAAAACAATTATTTTTTCTTTCACTTACAAAGATCAAACATTTTCCACACCTATCGTAACACAGGGAATCAGGGACACAAAATATCACCGATGGCTCCACGATATTAAGAGACCGGCATCAGAGTGTGACATTTCCTGCTGGACCCAGTAGGTGAAGGATAGACTTGGAAGCTGGAGGACACAAAATTCATTAAATAGGAAAAAGGATATAAATCCCCAGTGCATCGGCTAACCAAAGGGGGACATAAGCTATCAAAGGATAAGATTCCATGTTCTTTGCAAATTCAAAATACCTTGGCCATCTCATACAACAGGAGGGGAAACGGATAAGAACCATGAAACACTTACAGAAATACTATCTTTAACAATTCAAAACACAGCAAAGACACGGGAACTATTCACATTGCTAGGTTTCAGTACATCTTGGAAAAATTAGGGGATGACAATGTTTCGGGGATGCCGCAGCCTCTCTGTTCCCTGATACAAGCATTCAACCGGATCCCAAAAAGTGCAGCACACAAGGGCAACAAGCTAGACAAACTCTAAACAAACTGCTATGCAAACCTCCTGCTCTGGGGCATCCAAAATGGACACAGACCTTCTTCATTCTTCTTTCACATAGCAAAGGAAGGGCATAGCTTTAGCAATTCTAACTCACAAACACAGACGTCAACAGAAAACTACAGGGGATTGGACTCAACGGACACGCTAGCTGCAACAGCCTTTTTCTCAACACACACAGCACATCATCATGGGATCACCTTTCAATATTTCTCTTCCTCGTTCTGTTCAATTCTTGCACAAACATCATGACACTCAACACTTGTCTTAACAGTCCACTGGCATTTTAGCAAGTACTCATCATCTCGAATCATAATATCACTTTAAGTTGGTCATTCATGCTACTGACCGTGACACTTGCTTACCTGTGGACAAGATGAACGCATATGCACAGCCCCACACTGGGCATCGCCCAAAGAAGGACAGACTGACATTGCTGGGCAAACACAGACTTCACCTGGAAGGACTTGGCCTGCAAAAAAGAAACAATAACAAAAATTAGGAGAAGAGACTTCACCACAGATGGGAGAAAGCCAAAACATAGCACACACACTACACGAGGGGAGCCTCACATACCTGCACAGGAACCACCGCAGGGCTGTCCGACCCTGCACAAAGCCATCTCCACGTAGCCGCTGAAACAAACAGATCCACCACGGCTCCCTAGAACAGATGGACACGGTCCTGTCGAAGGAATTAGAGGGGGATTTAGGTTGCTGAAAGAGAAACGCACAAGGCCAGAGAGGTGAGGGATGACGCATTGATTCCTACATCCACACATCACATAGCTGAGCCTGGATGGCTCCGGCACCCAGGGAGAAGAATCAGTCGCTTAAAAAGGACTTTGGGCAGGATTTTTTAGGGGCGGAGACTTCTTCATGCATACCCGGAAGGGAAAGAATGGAATGTGATCACCACAAATAATAAGTGGTCTTCACCAAAGGGACTATCCATAGTGAAATGACTTGAAAAGCCACTTCGAGGGAGAAGGCTATCTACTCAATTGCTCAAGCAAACCTAACAAGAGACACCCCTTCTCCAAGGAGACACTTACCAGGACTTCAGCTACACAGCTGCTTATCTTCAACACAACCATTTCATTAGGACGCCACAAAAACCAACATAACAACACAAACAGAGAGGAGCTGGGGGGTGGGAGCTGGCAGGCTCCCAAATGAAAGCCTTAAAAACGCAAGGATACGAGCCTCCAAACATGTCTATGCAGATACGAACCACAACTGATGTATCTCTCACATCAGCGTTCTCTCTCCTCTCCCCCATCTTTCTCTTTCTCCCTCTCCCTCTCCCTCTCCCTCTCCCTCTCCCTCCCTCCCTCCCTCCCAAACACACACTCCCTTCTACCCTATCTACGACATTATGGAAAAAATGTCCACAAATACTCACTCCGTGCTCATAAATTCTAGAAAGAGAATGCTACCATGTCCCTACTTTAAATACAACGCAACTGAACTCAAAACACATGGACGGATGCCCAAAATCTCGTACCAGATCAATACCCACCTCAGAAATACAACACATTCAACATTAAAAACCATGCTTTCCGCAACTATGCTCCACAGGCTACCTGCCATTCTTTAGGATGCTCTCCCTCACTTGACCGCAAGGGAAGTCATCAAAGCCCCTTCAAGCCCTTTCAGATAACCCCAGGCACTTCCTCCTTCCAAATCCTGACAAGAACTCCCCAATACTTTGAGAGCCCAGAGGCCATGCTCTCTCCCATTATCATGCAAAATGACTCAAGGTTCCTCCAGAATGGCCAATGATTATGTTCATGGAAAACAAAATGAAACCGAAAGCTGGAAACAATTTAGGAGACTTTCGAGAAGTCAAACAGAGAAATCATACACAAAGGATAGCTCACACACTCTGGGATTCAACATCCTCATCAAATTCTTGGTAGCGTTTCAGTAAGTCTCTGCCTTTTCACAACAGTTTGCCGTTGCAAGACCTCTTTTCCTGACGACTCACAATTTCAACAGGGCCACACACAAACAAGGGAACAGGTTCGCAAAAAACAATACCCAGAACACGACTTGACACAATATCTAACTTCCACATTAGGAAAGGCTATGGACAGACTGGGACTACGAAGGGACTGGGACTGTGAGGCCCACCAATAACACATGCGACCTACAAAACAGATACAAAACATACAAAAACAGGAACATATACAGAGGACAATCTCATGGCATCATTTCTTCAGGAGAAAAACCTTGCAATTACCTGACATGGCAGCGCTGCTGCTTCAAAATAAGTCTCTCCTGATACCTCCACGCTAACACGTACCTTTAATACGACGATTACAATGACACAACACAAAGTGCTCTCCAGAATGGCAGTTTAACTTCTTATTTTATGCATTTTAACTCAAAGAAGGAGATGGACATTGGGGACGTGGGACAAAGCGAAGCACAGAAACCTCTGGGGTGGGCTACAAAGAAAAACAAAACTTAGGTGGGTGCAGAGGACTTAACAGTCACCATTCACAGGATCGCAATAACAATACAGACAGTTCTGATGCGCACCAGGGGGGCGGGGCTGCGCCCTCGGGGGCCGGATAAACGGAACTTCAAAAAAACTAGAATATTTCACAACTAGGTCCTCTCATATACAAAAGGACAATAGCCCGCTAAAGATGCAAATGGCTCGTCCTCAGGAAAGACATTGCCCGAGGACATGGCTACCCAGTAGAAACTCCTTGGCATTTCAAGGTTTGCCTTGGAAGGCCATCCTTGGGGGTGACTTATCTCAGGTGCTGAAACACCTGGGGATGTGTGGACTTCCAACGTAAAGCCTGGGGGGGAGGGGACACGGGTCCATGATGGGTGGGACCAGGGAAGATAGCCTCCTGACACGGCTGAGGGAGATCACCTCCCAACCCCAACACTCATTCCAGGGAAACAGCTTCGCATTCTTCACATGGGAATGCAATCATGTTGTCAAAGAATCCCACATTAGGACTAGGACTCTTCCAACTCACACATCATCCAATTTCATTTCCAATGAAAAAACGAGCCCTCCACACAAGCGGCTCCTGACAACATTTGGGGAGACTCAGCTCGGTTCCAACACACTTCGGTGGGAGCAACCATAACCTTCAAAAAAAAAAAAAAAGGCAAAGGGTCACCACGTGCCTCAGGGGACTTGACAAATAACAACACACTTTTTGCCTTAGCAGCACCTGACCTGGCGGGGGGTGGGGGGGAGGTGGCGCTCATAGGATCCCATCTTTCACACACCAGCTACAAACGGGGCACATCTGGACTCACTGCCCCGTCAGTGTCCTGACATCATAGATCACAGGGAAATCCCACTCAAAAACTCATACACAGCCCTAAACGGTTTGGCTCAGTGGATACTGCGTCGGCCTGCGGACTCAAGGGTCCCAGGTTCGGTTCCGGTCAAGGGCATGTACCTTGGTTGCGGGCACATACCCAGTAGGGAGTGTGCAGCAGGCAGCTGATCCATGTTTCTCTCTCATCGATATTTCTAATCTCTATCCCTTTCCCTTCCTCTCTTTAAAAAATCAATAAAATATTTTTTAAAAAGAAAAAAAAGAAACTCATACACAAACATGTCTCCTCAGCGAGGACTTGGCGCCACCTGCTGGGGAAGCTGGACAATGGCTTTACAACTAGAGTCCTATCACCACCATGGACAGACACACAATGGCTCGCACGGAGGTTCCTGGGAAGAACTTTGCAAAACTAGGGTGTTCTGCTCTCATGGAAGATTCAATTAAAAGCAACGTATTTTCAATACGAATGGATGTTTTCTTTAAAAAATTCTTATTTTGATACCATGATATTCGTACACGGAGTTGAACAAAATTAACTACCATACAAACCTTTAGGTTTCAAAACACATCGCTTCTCTTTCCTCATTGCACTTCACACAGTTAGTGAATTTGGAGTTTAAGTTTCACAGGATTCAGAAAATTCATCAACTATAAGGTTTTCACACTTAAGATAAGGAAAATGACACATGAATCATACTTTATCAAATGACAAATTCAACTGGAATGCCTATAGATGCCGTGTGCTGCAAACAGGAAAAGGGTAACAGGTGGATTGCCACTCAGGGAGGCTGGGAGGGAATGGTTTCAATGTCACATCTTTAACACTCAATAGGAGCAGTGTCCCACTAATGCTCACTAGTACAGCATCAACTTACAGCATACACAACTCAACGCTCTCTACTTTACTTGCTAAGGGGGAAAAAAAAGAATCTTGTTCAGGATGGCAGTCACCTGACAGAGAACTTCCATACAACAGTCTCCGGGAACACCCCCACCTCCCCCCGCCGCCCCTTGGCAGGGATGGGAGGAAAGGGGTGCACAACCCAGAGGCGTAACAGTGACTTCTGGGAATTCTCCCTCCCTCATCATGGATTCCATTGCAACATACATATGTCTTTCTCCCTCTCTCTTCCTTTAGGAAGTAATCACCTTTTACTCAAATAAAATAAGCACTATGTTTCAACAACAGCCTATGCAACAGAATCTTTGCCTGGAGGAAAAAACACGTTCGCATAATAAAAACTGCCTCCGTCTAACAACCAAAACCCTACGAGTGACAGCCTCCCCACTACTGACTGCCCCTACATTGCCGGTCTACACGGTACAGACGGACTTGTCAGGAACAGCCTTGCATCCCCAGGACGAAATAACTAACTAACCAACTAACTGCTTCCAGAATGGTGGCTTCCAGCTCAATGGCTGCCTGCTTCGGTGATGACCATCTACAAGGGACTGGCTGCCTCAATCAGAGCGGACTCCAGGTGACTGGATGACTCAAGAATGGCCACCCCTCGCTGAGGATATCGGGAACAACATGTTCTCCCAATACCCCTTGATACCCCTGAGACTCGATGGACGGACTGGCTAATCCACAATTATAGCCTCCTGGAAACTGAATGACACAAGAATAAGCGCCTCCAGGTGAAGAGCTCACATCCTGAACGCACCGGGTCACCATACCAGTCCAGTCGGCGAAGGAAGCCTTGCCGCCACGGACAGCCTCCAGTGCTGGGTTTCTTTGGGGGCTTTTTTTCTGGCGAGTTTTGAGACCTGAAGTTTCAGCACCAAGGACAGCGCAAAAAATTGTTATTCATATACTGGTCACAAGAGGGCAGCAGAGGATCGCTTTGGCACAGAACTTGACTGACAGGCTGCGTCCTTGCACATTTGTTCATCCAACCATGTTCTCTTGTCAGTCCAAAGACAAGAAAAACACTTGGAAATCAGTTACCCCAAAATGGCATCATCTGCTCCTCCTCAAGCACAATCACAAGACTTAGGACAGAGGGGAGTGCTAAGCTTTAGGTCCCTCGCTGCAATATACCTGAGCCTGCCTAGAACATTAACAGCCTATTTGCTTTTCAACAACACCTCTCGGAGTCTTACTCCCAGAAATTGTAAAATTCACACACCTACCACTCTTTTTTGTGTATGTGGTTAATACTTACACAAAAAAATTTTCTTCTTGGAGCTTTCTGACAGAGCGGAAGGGAGGGATGAGCGTGCAAGACAGAGATGAAAACATCCATGTGAGGGAGAGACATCCATGATTCCTTACCTCCTCTACTCACAGGGGATCAAACCGAAAACCCACAAACATGTCCTTCACTGGGAATCACACAAAGGAACCTTCCAGATACAGGCACACACTCTAACCAATAACCACACCGGCCAGGCCACGTTCCTGGTTCCTACCTTACAACATTCGTAACTGCCAGAGCCAGCAGCAACACCTGGGCTCTGCCTCCAGAGACACTGTAAGATGGGACCGTGCAGCTCAGTACACGGACAGGGAAGTGGTGCTCCACATGCTGCCGTCCAGATGCAGGACGTGCTCCTGAAATGGGGTCGGGACCACAGAAAAGGCTCCCTAATCTCCACTGAGCCTCTCCAATTGGGAAACATGCATAATGGTTGACATTTACCTGTGACCTGCTGTGGGTGCGGGTCCCACAACCAGTTATCTTACAAAACACATACATGCAAAAACCACTTAGGTATTTGGAATACATACATTTTGCCTGATGTTTCCAAAAAGGGAAACACACTTGGAAGCTTACAGAATTTCTATAAAAAAAAAAAAAAACCACAAACAATAGCACATGGACAGGTGGGAGTGCTCAACAGGCTCCTGTCAGCAGCCTTAAGACGTAAACCTGAGGCCTTTACGCTGCAAAGGGCAGCCAAGCTTCAGCAGCCTCACCTGTGGCCCAAGCTTCAGCAGCCTCACCTGTGGCCCCGCCGCTCCTCCAGGACAGTGTGTCACCTCCCGCATCACACCTGGGGGCTCTCCTCACGTCCTGCATGTACAGCTCACCTCACTCTCAGCCTCGCACATGGCCGGCGCTCTAACCACTGAGGAAACAGGATAGGGCTGCAGCTAGACTTTTCTCAGCGATATGCTGCTTGACTCATGTCACAAAACCATTTAGTACAGAATGCAGTTTTTCTAATGGCCTCAGAAGAAACATTGATCATAAAAAACATTAATCTTTGGATTTGGGTCTCTTCATAAGCAATCTATTCTGTTCCATTCATTTCTCTATTGGGCCTCACCAGTGTGGCTCACTGCTTGAGCATCAACCTATAACCACGAGGAATCTGGCTTCCTTTAGAAACAACTGGAAAATTATCCAGGATGGGATGCTCAGCTATTTGTGTGTATGTGTGTACACAAGTTATAAAGTGAGATAGTGTGAACATTCATGAACCGGAATTCTCACGACCACTAAGGAAGAAAAGTTGTCAGTGGTTGCAGTAAAATCTGATATCTTTTGGGAGGAGAAGAGGAGGAGGAGATTCCACACATCACCCAAAAAAAGTTCATTGGGGAGCGATAGACAGTGATACTTACCAAGTTTCCAAACATTTGCCAAGTGAAACATTCAAACTTACCAAGTTTTTAACATGCTCATTTAATTACACGTAGGAAGGCAACTGTGTAGGAGAAATGTCATTAACTAAAATAAAAAGTATGTATAATAAAAATATTTCAGACATCAAACAGATAACTGCTTTGCTAGGATTTATTATTCAAATAATAACTAGATACAATAACTTTGAGATCACTTTCCAACCCACTGTTGTGGAAATGGATGTACAAAGGACCTCTTGTGTCTTGCACGCAGTCACCATTAAGTAGGTGGTGAGTGTGGAAATGGAATCGACGGTTCTGGGGTCCTCAACCAACGAGAAGGTGCCTATGGGAGGATAGAGGGAACCGGCATGGTGGCCACAGGTTAACACAAGTCATCTCTCCAGGCCACTGCGGCCTCCATTATCTATCGGTCCCTCGGTCTATGTGTCCTTTGGTCTGTATGTCCCTCAAACAATGACACCAGGTGAGTCTGCTCACATCTTCTCACAGTGGGTGGCTCTGGGAGCAGCGGTGCAGGCCACTAGAGGGGAGCACGTACGGGCCCCTCCTTTGTCCATTCCCCGCCTCCCTCACACCTGGCTTTCCCCTGTACCTCCAGGCCTCGCCACCAAAATCGCCCCTGGCATGGTGGCTTAGGACACCCTCCAGGGAACTCCCTAGAGCGGCCTCCTTGTGTTGTGTCAGGACCTTGGCAGCCGAGGGACACTCAGACATTAAGTTCTACAAACATCACCTTCAAAAACATCAGGATAGCTAAAGGCTCTGCTCATGATGGTGCCTTTCTTGAGGGGGATGCTGCTTTTTCACACCCTCCACACCTTTTCCTTCTTTCTACTTTTTTCTTGTGTGTCTTTTGGTTAATTCTTACCAGAGAATATGTTTTCCCCATTGATTTTTTTAAAGAGAGTGGAAGGGAGGGAGGGGGAGGAGAGACGGAACAAACAAGCACACAGGAATGTGCCAGAGACGCATGGATTTTTGGTTGTCACAGGAAAACAGACCGCAGCTGGCCATGAAACCTGCATCCCAGGTATGTGCTCTGCACCAGGAATCCCACCATTGGGCACCCAAAACTCTAACCAGCGAGCAACACCGGCCAGGGACGATTCCTTCAGGAATGCAGATGACAGCAAATGTCCCGCTTTCTTCTGAGACAAGCCAGCCGATCTACGATGATCACTCATCATTGATGTTGCTCTCTCCCTCTCTTACTTTCTGAAATAGTAAATATATATATTTCTAAAAAAACCATGTGTTTCCACACAAAACTTTAGGTTGAATCTTTTTCTCGTGGTACTAACACGTTCCCTTGATAACCCTGCATCTGAAGGGACCATCAATAAAGGCAGCAGACATGGGAATGGCTGCATCAGGAAAGGAGACCTGTCCACTACTGGCCGCCTTGTGAACGGCGGCCTCCCCGGTACAGGCGGCTTCAAGAATGGCAGTGTCTGGGGTATGGACTGACAGAGTGAATGCACACCTTCACAATGTCAGTGCAGCACCCAAGGCCTCCCTTTGCGGACCTGGGCCGGGAAGCGGTGCAAAATCAGCAACAGTGACTTCAATCCATCCAGGGAATAAAGGATTCCCGCCCTGGACAGACTCAGTGATTTTGAGGGTTTTTCTTTGTTTTGGGTTTTTGTTCATTTGTTTGTATTTGTGTAGAATTATTTGTTCTGTTAGCTGGAATTTCAACACCATGAACAGAAGCACAAGGTGTTATTCCTTGAACCTAATTAGGTTATCCCATCACCCTAAACCCATCAACCTAATCCCATCACAATAAACCCATCAACCTAATCCCATCACCCTAATCCCATCACCCTAAACCCATCACCCCCTAACCCTAACCCTCTAACCCTAACCCTAACCCCAAACCCTAAACCCTATACCCTAAACCCTAAACCCCAGCCCCAGCCCTCGCCTAAGCCAACCCTCACCCTCACTCTCACCCTCACCCTAAACCTAAAACCCTCATCCTAACCCTAATACCCTCACCCTGAACCTGACCCTGACCCTAAACCATAAATCCTGATCCTGACCCTGACCCTGACCCCTGACCCCTGATCCTGACCCCGACCCTGACCCTGACCGTAACCCTAACCCTAGCCATTAACCCTAGCCCCTAAACCCTAGCCCCTAGCCCCTAGCCCCTAGCCCTGACCCTGGACTGGGCCCTGGCCCTGGCCCTAACCCTGGCCCTAACCCTAACCTTGGACTAATCCTTTCCCTAGCCCTCGCCCTAGCCCTAGCCCTAGCCCTAACCCTAACCCTGGCCCTAATCCTGGACCTAACCATAACCCTAACCCTGGCCCTAACACTGGCCCCAAGCCCAACCCTAACCCTACCCACACCCCCACTCTCACCTGAACCTCACAGATCCTCACCCTCATCCTGATCATCACCCTGCCCCTGACCCTCACTCTACCCCTCACTCTCATCCTCACCCTCTCCTTCTAACCCTCACCCTATAACTCTCACTCCAACCCTCTTACCCTGACCCTAACCCCTATACCCTAACCCTAAATTATAACCCTAAACCATAAACTCTAACCCTGAACCCTTAACCTTAGCCCTACCCCTACCTCTCTATCCCTTACCCTAAACCCTAGCCTAGCCCTAGCCCTAGCCCTAGAGTTACTTGTAAATCCCTGGTTGGACTCAGGCTGCCTGTCAGTGTGTTCAATAAGGCGGGCTTTAATCATATAAGTCATTTACTGAGAAGGTCAGCCAACCAAGAAGACAGGGCGCTTACAGGCATTCAAATCCCGTCTTCCAGCAGGTGCGGGGACAGGACTAGAAAGGGGAAGGGGCTGGGGTGAGAATGGGGATGGAATGCAGCTACGGGCAGGCCCGGGGGTCACCGTGGTCAGTTATTGGCCTTCCCTGAGATGATGTGGATGAGGTGATGTTTTGACTCCTGGTGGGTCAGTCTGACCATGCTTATCAGTTGATGGGACACTTGAACCATGATGCTCAAGCCTTGCACCTTGACCCTTGACTTTTCAACCATGAGCACTGACCTCTAAACCTTAATATTTTGCATTTAAACCTTAAACTCTGACCCATGACTTTTGACCCGGACCCTGACCAATGCACCCTCTCCCTCTGAAATTCTAATCTAACCTAAAGGGGGATAAATATCATTAGAAAAAAATAAACAAAATAAAAGTACACAATGACGACACACTTTACACACAAGATGAGGCTCATTTTGACAAATTGGAGCAATCTCTTACCAAGCCAAAACAATGACAAATAAACACACAAGTCATTTTTTCTTTAACATTTGCATCTTCTAGGCACCAAAAGAAGCTACCTAAAGAGCAAAAAGAGGGCCTGGGAAATGCAAAAAAACAATTACAAATACCTCCAATATTACTTGTTAGCCAAAAACAGGAATTTATAAAAATCATGAACAAAACAACAAACAATTTTTACATGATCTGAAATCCCTTCTCCAGAAAGGACACACTAAAGACATACCAAAAAGGTGGCAGGTACGATGACAGGTTGCACGTACCCAGGTTGTGAATTTGATCACTGATAGGGGCACATATGGGAAGCAACTGATCAATGTTTCTCTCTCTCTCTCTCTCTCTCTCTCTCTCTCTCTCTCTCTCTCTCTCTCTTTCTCTCTTTAGATATAATAAGTATGTTATCGTAGGTGTAAAAGAAAATAGACAGCATTATTTAAGGTAAATATTGACCTTGGAAGAGAATCACTGATCAGCTGTCTCCTGCACATCCTCCACCAGAGATCAAGCCTTCCCTGCAACTCGGGCATGTGCCCTGACCGGGAATCCAACTGTGACCTCCAGGTTCATAGGCTGACACTCAACCACTGAGCCACACCAGCCAGGTGTATAAATATTCTTATCTCTATATATAAAAGCCTAAGTGACGAACGACCAACGACCCGTCGCTATGATGCGCACTGACCACCAGGGAGAAGATGCTTGATAATGATGCTGCCCCCTGGTGATCAGTGTGCTCCCACAGTGGGAGTGCCATTCAGCTGACCGACGGGCACCATATGCTGGGCTCACAGCTGGCAGGGGCAGCTGCGGCACAAGCTTCTCCCACCTCTGCAGCAGCGCACTACCGAGAGGCAGCAGCAGCAGGAGCAGTGGGGCCAGGATGAGCGTAAACAGCTCCTGACCCCAGCTGGGGCTCCTCCCCAGCCGCCTGCCACTTCACACACTGCTACATCCCTCAGGGGATCTTGGACGGACTGCCGGTTTCCCTGATCCCGAAACCTGCAGGCCAGCAGTCTGACATCCTCCAAGGGGTCCCAGACTGCGAGAGGGTGCAGGCCAGGCTGAGGGACCCCAACGGCACATGAATCCGGGACCCTTCAGTTCGCAGGGCAACGCTCGATCCACTGAGCCAAACCGGCTAGGGCTTACTTGGTTTGTAAAGGAGACAATTTTAGGGAAGGTCTCATTGGAATATCTCAATAGAGGATTCATCGACTCCCCAGGTATGTGCTTTGATATCCTGATGCATTACAAAGAGCATATACAGTGATCAGGGGCATTCTCTGACCAGTTTCACCTTAAAAAATGTCACTGAAAAGGGACTTGAACCAAGGGGGATCTGCCCAGACACGGTCTGGAATGTGTAACCCATTGGCTCCTAAGCATCCTAGGTTAGGGAAGATACGTTCTTATGACTTATTAGTTGTGCCTATAAATTACTAGGCCCTGTTAGAGTCTCAGATTTCCCATTCCACTTGCCAAGGACTTTTCCTAGTTTTTTAATATCCTGCCTCAACTCTATAAACTTGGGGACTCTTATTAGTGTTGAATTCAATGCAATGACCATCAGTGGACAGAGACTAGATGCCAGAGTCAATCAGGACCTGGGACACACACCCTGGACTCCAGAACCTGGACCATACAGCAGATCACAAACCCTAACCTGGACCCCCGGTCCTGGGACTCAAACTCAAAGCGATTCCCCTGACTCTAGCATACTATGCAGCACAAAAGCCAGAAACCAGATGCCAGAGACTGACAGCTGATTCTTAAGACCAGATTCCACACAACGGAATCTGAATCTATAGCTGCACTCAGACCCCGCACAGAACCCAGGACACAAAGCCATGCCCAAAGACACCCAAAACCCCAGACACACACCGAATACATATTTGACGTGAAACCACAGACCCTGAACATATAGCAGGGATCTATAACTAAGATGCCAAAGCCACAATGTGGAGTTGGAGACAGACACCAGACCTCAGGTGCCAGATGCCAGATGCATGAACTGAACCAGATCCTCACGTTGCACACAAACCCGTGATTCAATAAAGAGAATCCACGTCACTCTAAGTCCAAGCAGATAGTTTAACAAATACTTTTTTTCATGCCAATGTCAATGTATAAGAGAGGAAAATAATTCCAGAACTTCAAAATCCTATCAATCCCTGCAGTGTCACAGACATAAGGCCAACAGAATAGCACAGTAATGATAATGCTCACCTTTGCTGGCAGGTGTCCATGATCTCTCGGCTGCAGCAGTGTGAGAAGTTAGCCATGTCCCAGCCGATAATTTCACAAGGCTGGCTCTTCAAAACTGTGGGAGATTTAAAAAGCAATTATTTACCTCATACCTTGTAAATTCTAACAGCTGGGCTAATAACCAAATTAACATGATGAAATTAACAAGAGATGTACTACGTTTAATACATGCACAAGGAAAACTCACATACAAATGAATGCCAAAGACAAGAAGGCAATAGTAGGACCTGGAAATGTTGGAAAATGGGGAACCAGGGTCTTAGATTGTGGAGGTGCAATGGGTGATATTCAGGAAAAGTGCAGGATATGTGGCATCTTAATGCTTGTTAGGTAATCTCAAAAACTATAGGATGGGAGAAGGGGTAAGAGATGCGTATCAAGAAACTCCTGGTAGCCTGGCCAGTGTGACTCAGTGGTTGAGCGTTGACCCATGAACCAGGAAGTCGGGTTTGATTCCCAGTCAGGGCACATGCCCAAGTTGTGAGCTTGATCCCCAGTGGGGTGTGTGCAGGAGGCAGCCGATCAATGATTCTCTCTCATCATTAATATTTCTATCACTCTCCCTCTCCCTTCCTCTCGGAAATCAATAAAAATATGATTTGAAAATAATAAAGGAAACTTCTGAAAAAGCAAATGAATGGATAAAAGCTACCCTGACCAGATAGGATAATGTATTGTGTTATAATGCTATAGTAATTTAAAAACTTGGGTAATGCCCTAACTGGTTTGGCTCAGTGGATAGAGCATCAGCCTGCAGACTGAAGGGTCCCGGGTTTGATTCTGGTCAAGGGCATGTACCTTGGTTGTGGGCACATCCTCAGTAGGAGGTGTGCAGGAGGCAGCTGATCGATGTTTTTTTCTCATGGATGTTTCTAACTCTCTATCCCTCTCCCTTCCTCTCTGTAAAAAAAAATCAATAAAAAATATTTTTAAATTAATTAATTAATTAATTAATTATTTAAATAAAATGAAAACTTGGGTAATGTCCAGTGAATAGAAAAGTTGATGGAACAGAATACAAAATCCAGTAACAGACTAAAATACATATGGAAATTTGGTATAATAGAAATATCTCCTTAGACCAGTGGGGAAAAAATACCTAATAAAAGAGAAACATGCAAATTAACCATCACTCCACCATGCCCACAGCCAATCAGAGTGAGTATGCAAATTAACCCAACAAAGATGGATGTTAGTTTGCATATGCAGGCGTGGAGCAGTGTGACGCCTGCTATGAGGGGAAGGGGAGCAGCGGAGGGAGCTACAGGAGCCATGCTCAGGACAGAAGCTAGGACTTGCCGGCTCCCGGGTGGGCCAGGAGCAGGGACATGCCGGCTCCCGGGCAGCTGGGAGTGAAGCCCAGGGAAGGAAGGCCTATTTTTGCACGAATATCGTGCAACGGGCCTCTAGTTATATAATAAACGGTGTTGGAACAACTGAATGGGGAAAAATATTGAACCAAAATCAATTCATTTCACTCATAACTGAAATATAAAAACTGAAGTATAAAAACTGAAAGCTACCTAAAAACTGAAAGCTACCTAAAACATAAGGGTACAAAGAGATCAAAGTGAAGGAATGAAAAAGATATATTAAGCAAACATAAACCAAATAAAAATAATACAACACAGGACACTTGAAGGCAAAAGGCATGACTATAAATAAAGAAGAGCACTTCAGATCAATAACTTCATTTCTCTCTCATCATTGATGTTTCTCTCTCCCTCTCCCTTCCTCTCTGCAGGAGCTGCCCCCCTGGTGGTCAATGCGCTCCCACATCAGAGCAAAGTTTGGCTGACGGGGATGAGCTCAGCTGACTAGGATGAGTGGCGCTCCCACAGCGGCCAATCCCCGCAGGCCACGCCCACCCCCCCCTGGCACAAATCCCGTGCACCGGGCCTCTAGTTTATAAATAATAAGCTACACTGCTGTGGTGACAACACAAGTCTTTCCTTTCCTCGCCAAGCCTGGCCTCTTAGTCTAAAGAGAATAAAAACTGTTTCTAATTGTTTAGCCCAAAATGTCTCCTTTCATAGCCTGCACTTCTTCGTGTGCAATTCCAGCGGATCTGAGAGGAACTCCTAAGCTTTGGGTCCCTGGAATTCACCTGACCTGGTTCTAACCTTTACAAGCGACGTTCTTTTCAACACAGCACAGACCTCTCGGGGTCTTCATTCTGTAAATTGTAAAATTCACACACACAGACACACACACCCTTTTCTTGTTAATTCTCACCCAAGAATATTTTCTTCAATGATCTTCTAGAGAGAGTGGAAGGGAGGGAGGGAGGGGGAAAGAGAGAGAAACATCCATGTGAATGAGACACATCGATGCGTTGCCTCCCGTACTTGTGGGGGATCAAACCTGCAACCCAGGTTCATGCCCTTGACTGGGAATCCAACCTGTGACCCTCCGGGATGCGGACTGACGCTCTGACGCTCTAACCACTGACCAACACCGGCCAGGCTGAATCCCCCTGTTTTATAGCTTTAACATTCATTGCTGACAGACCGAGCCTCAGCGCCTGGGCTCTGCCTCCGGAGAGACTGCGGGATGGGACCACGCAGCTCAGTGGACTGACAGGGAGGTGGCACTCCAGAAGCTGGTGTTCAGCCACAGGACTTGCCCATGAAAAGTGGTCCCACAGGAAAGGCTCACTGATGTCCACCCGCCTCTCGAATCAGGAAAAATCATGCTGGTCGTCTTTTATCTGCGACCCACTGTTTGTCCCGTGTCCCAAAACCAGTTATTTTACGAGGCATGTTGACACAACTGATCTAAGGAGACATCTTGATCGTACAAAATTTATTCATGGTTTTGGGTCATTTGCTAAAACTTCTATGCTGTTCCATTAATTTACATACAAGTTAATGCAAAAAGCAATAAGGTAATATTTGGAATATAAAGGTTTTGGGAAACGGTGAAGCAGGGTGATATTTAGGAAAAGCGCAGCACACTTGGAAGGTTATGTTTGTAAGAAAACCCCAAAGCAATGGGACATGTACTGGGTACCAGCAGGCTCCTGTTTGCACCTTCAGGCCTTTAGGCTAACCCAGGTATCGCCATGGAAACCTCTTAGGAAGAAATGTGGGAACTACAGGTTCTTTCTTAACTTACCTACCAGTTTAACATCAACATGCACAATGCACAGCTGTGTCCTCTTGATTCCCACCTTTGGATGGTAAATAAAAGCTTCACATCCAGAAGCTAAACTTCCAAGCTTCAACTATCTACGTATTTCCCCCTTTAATCTTCACTGATCTCAGAGGATGGGGAGGAGATAGAGAAACCCCGGACACACCCAGACCTCGGGTCAAAGCGCAATATTGTTTGCTACAGGACCAACCGAGTCAGGGTCCATGTTGTTGTGGCTGAAACACGTCTTCATTCCTCAGAGACCGTCCATTACGGCTGCGGGCAGTGACACACAAGAGGGCTCCGCACAGAAGCCACAGGAGAGCCTGGGGGGCTGTGGCTCCTGAGAAATAAGTCCCAGCGACAACGGGGAGCCGCCCCACCTGGGGTCCCGGCCACTGCGCCGCCTCACGCCTCACGCCTCACGCCTCACGCCTCACGCCTCACGCCTCACGCCTCAGGCCCAGCCGCCTCTCCTCATGGTCTCCACGCGGCTCACCTCAGCTTCAGCCTCGTGCCGGGCCGGCCTCTCTTTGAGCCGCTGGCCTCACACCTCAGGACCCGGCCACGCTGCTCCCAGGCCACCACTCGCCTCAGGCCCGCCAGTGCCTGCCTCGTACCCTGAACCCCGTGTGGCTCCACTTGGGCCACCTCCTCTCCTCAGTCCACACCTCCACTCCCTCAGACAACTCTCCTCTCGCCTCATTTCCGCTCTGCACACATCCAGCAGGTCTTTGGTTTCTGAAGCACAGCGAGGCCCCGCCCCTAAGTCCCGGACCAGCTCCAGCCTCCAGTCCGGCCCCGCCCCTCATTCCAACCTGGCCCCGCCCATCCATCAGGAAAAAGCTTTGTGGCTTAGCCTTTTTTTAGTTGTTAATCCTCACGGAGGATATTTGCTTTGAGTTTTTAAGAGAGAGTGGGAACCGAAACCGGTTTGGCTCAGTGGATAGAGCGTCGGCCTGCGGACTGAAAGGTCCCAGGTTCAATTCCGGTCAAGGGCATGTACCTTGGTTGCAGGCACATCCCCAGTGGGGGGTGTGCAGGAGGCAGCTGATGGATGTTTCTCTCTCATCGATGTTTCTAACTCTCTATCCCTCTCTCTTCCTCACTGTAATAAATCAATAAAATATATTTTAAAAAAAAAGAGAGAGAGTGGGAGGGAGCCCTAGCTGGTTTGGCTCAGTGGATAGAGCGTCAGCCTGTGGACTGAAGGGTCCCAGGTTTGATTCCAGCCAAGGGCATATCCCAGATTTCGGACTTGATCCCCAGTGAGGGACGTGCAGGAGGCAGCCAATCCATGGTTCCCTCTCATCATGGATGTTTCTATCTCTCTCCCTCTTCCTTCATCTCTGAAATCAATAAAAATATATATTTTTTTTTTAAAAAGAGAGAGAAAGTGGAAGGGAGAGGGAGAGACAGAGAGAAACACATCCATTGGTTGCCTCCCACATGCAGCCCCCAGGCCGGGAATGGAGCAGGGATGGAAAATTCAGCTCTAGGCCTTTCTCCTTTTGCCAGGCAAGCGCTGTAACCACACAGGCTGGCCAGAGCCGTGACACAGAGTTCTGCTCAAGATTTTACCTGGCCACGTACCCAACAACCACTGTGCCCTTCACAGCGGGTGAATCAGGGAGGGAGAATGTGCCTGCAGGTCTCTCCTTGCCCACTGACCCATGACCCCCTTAAAGGTGTGTGGAAAGGTGATAAATAATTTGTCTCCAGTTCTCTCCTCACCTCTTAAGCCGAACACCTGCTCTGCCACCTCACATACTGGTCTCAAGGCAGAATGGAAATGTTCCCCGGGTCTACTGCGTTCTTCCCCAGACCCCTCATCTCCTTCATAGCTGGTTCGAGCCAGGATAGAAAATCTGCCTCCAGCTCTCTCCTCATCCCTTACCCCAGGACTGCCCAGCAACTCACACAGCAGACATGGACAATAAGA
The DNA here is from genome assembly GCF_951640355.1 of Cnephaeus nilssonii. Classification (NCBI taxonomy): domain Eukaryota; kingdom Metazoa; phylum Chordata; class Mammalia; order Chiroptera; family Vespertilionidae; genus Cnephaeus; species Cnephaeus nilssonii. Next base: position 109,315,168 of record NC_137076.1, on the reverse strand, counting down.
ATACAGATCCCTACTATAAAGGGCTCCTGATGAATAACTGACCTCAAATTTAACAAAAAAAATCAGAGCCTCGTGTTCATTTCTACACGGAGCTTCTCACACAAACCTCAATTCAGGGAGTGACTGCAAATGTCCTACCACATTACTCTCACTGATAAGTCGTCTGGACTGAGCAAAGAGGAGATGCCAGGACCAGACCAGAACACACAGACTGGAGCACAGCGGAGCTGAAATGTGTAGCCTGAAAGGGAATTCACTCGGGGCAGCCTGACCCCAGGGTTCCTCAGGGCATGACAAGGACTCCAGTTGGCGTTGAGCTAAAGACAAGGACCATCATTAACAGACACCAGACAGCACAGCCAGGCTCGGGGCCCCAGAAACAGACCCCGGTCCCCACAGCAGACCACGAACCAGAAGCTAAACCTCAGACATAAAGCCAGACCTTGGGCCGTGAATGCCAGACACCAGGAGCCAGAGAATGGCACAGGACACCTTCCATCAGGCCCCGATGTCAGAGCTGCACGTGGGCCCCACACAGGAACGCAGGAAACCAGCCACACCCAAACAGAACCCAGAACCCAGACAAAGAGCTAAACACAATTCTCCCCGAGACCACAGACACTGCAGTCGGAACTCAGGTCTGTGTTTAGGAACCCAGGTCCCTAAGCAGGCACTGGACACCAGACACCAGTTACCAGATGCCAGACACAGGAGCTGAACCACAGGCCCCAGGGCTCCAGAACAGGGGCCCAAGGGCCAGAAAATAATTAGAAGTGAATTACAATAAAAATACATATGACAAGACTTACAGAAAAATGTGCAGTCTTAGTGCACATATTAGGAAAAGAGACAAGCTGAATATTTACGAGTTTACACCCTTCTTAGAACCTAGAACAGTAAATTAAATCCACAGAAAGTAGAAGAAAGGAACTGTGCATGTGGAGTTGTCTGGAAAGGCATGCACTTAAAACAAAAGCAGTTCTTACCTCTTGTGGGAGGATTTTGAATTAACTGTATTATTCTGAATAGTGTCAGTAAGCTGCAACAAACAGAGCCATTTCATTTTAGAAAACAAGGACTAGAGGGAAACATGGGAAAGTTAAAAAGTATAAGAACCTGGATTGCTGTGGAGAGAACACCAGAGGCCTTTTCTGTGGGCACCCAGTTCGGTCTCCTGACAGTCAGAGGGGAAATGATTCCAAACGTTTTAGACCAAATTCGCTCCTTTTCTACTTTGCACTTCTTCGTGTGTCACTGCAGCAGTTCTGATAGAGGGAATTCTCTACAATTGATCTGAGCCTGGGTCTGCATTTACAGGCAATGTTCTTTTGGACAGGGAACAAACCTCTTAGGGGCTTTTAATTACTAATAAGTTTACCATTTTTATACTTCCCACATTCATTGTTGAAAGACCTAAGCTAAGACCCGGCTGTGCTCCCGAGAGCCTGTGAAGTTGGCCCTCGAATTGCTCACATAAACTGGGACCAGAACTGAACACTCCTAAGTCCGTGTTCAGTCTAAGGATGTGCTCACGGAAGGTGGTCCCACAGGAATTCCTCACTTAAATTGGCACCTGAGACTTGTACCCCAGAAGCAGTCCAGGCACACACTTCTGGTCCTCACAGGCTGGCTGTACCTGCTCCCCGCCCCAGCTCACCTCATGTTTGGTCTTACAATCAGGCCCTCCGCTTGCATGGACACACTTCACCTTATTCCACCTCGTTGCTCTCCTGATGTGTGGACTGAGGACTGTGTGTCCTGGCCCAGCTTCTCATCTCAGGTCCCAGTTGCTGTTGGTGACAATTGGCAGGAAGCAGAATATCAATGAATTGATGGAGAATGGTGGTTTTTCACCAAGTTCTATAAATTACCAACAAAGGAGTAGATATAAGTGGGTCACATGAAATCCATTGGTGATAGATTAGGGAGGCGGGAGTAAAGGAGGGGAAACCTCTGGGATTGGGTAAAAAGTAAAGTGATAGACACATGCTCCTTTACTTAGGTGGTGCAGGAGAGTTAACAGCCAACAATTAACATGATAACAACAACAATGAGGGAAATTGTGGTCTCCGCCCTGATGCATTCATTGGTTGTGCCCTGAGGGGTCGGAAAAGGGGAAGTTACAAGTTACCCTGATATCAGATGCAAAATAGACAATAGTCTCAGTTATGACCAAAGTTGATCTTTGTCAGGGAATATACCGGCCTAGGACGTGACTACCCACTATAGACTGCTTTTAATATAATGATGGGGAAAATAAGACATTCCTGGGGGGACTAGCAATCTAATCTGTGCCAGTAACCTGCCTTCTAACACACACTCTTGCTGGCCAATAATTAACTCCATTGATGCCTGTCCTGTCTTGCAGGACCTGAAGGGGCCATAAACAAAGACTGTAACAGCTTAGCTGGAGGGGAGGTCACTGGCACCACCCAGACCAGGCATTTAGATACGATCTAACTTCCCCTTCTGACTCCGGAGGGGCTGTGGAGCCCACCACAAAGCCGGGTAGTTAGGAAACAGATAGAAACAAAGAAACCAACGGGTATACAGGGAAAGCTTCCTCCATATTCACCCGCTCATACAGGGAAAGCTTCCTCCATATTCACCCGCTCAGGACTTGGAGAACTGACCCCCGGAGTCACTGTATTGGTGCGTGTGAAACATCTGGAAATAAATGGGTTTACCCTGGACCTCCGAGTGCTCCTGTGCATCTTTCGGTGGCCTGGTAAGTTCTGTAACAATAAAAAGTTTAAGTTCAGACCGTCCGTGTGGTCACTTTAGGTCTCAGTTTGCAAGGCTGCCAGGCAGGCCTTCCCGCAGTCAGGTTAGCATGTGGACCCTTTTTGTCCACAAAATTAAAAAATAATAATTTTTTTCAGTTTCCATATTTTGCTATTTTTAGTGATTCACATTTTACCATTTGTGGCAATTGTATTTTTATTTATTTATTTTTCAGTTTGGACTTCTTGTCAGAATATAATAATGTATACTTCACATTGTGTCATGTCAAGAGTAATGCAGAGGTTGATTAACTTGATTAGATAGCCCCCACTAGATTTGTGAATTTTTAAAAATACTTTGAGCCCAGCCAGTGTGGTTCAGTGCTCCACACTGACTCAGGACAGTCAGTGAGTCCGGGCTGCCTGTCACTACTCGGTGACAAACTGCCGTTCTCCTCAGAGCATTGCTCAACACCTAGAGGTTCTGCTTCCAGGCATTGGTTGACAGTTTGGCTCAAATGAACTCACAAAAATTCTTTACAGATTTGAATGTTTCTTACATTTGTGGATGGGAAAAAAAAAAAAAAAGGCCACATGCTAACCTGACAAGCTCAGGGGAGGCCTGCATGGCGGTCTTGCAAACTTAAAGACCTAAAGTCACCACAAGGGATGGTCTGAAATTAAACTTTAACTAAAAGCAGTTATGGTGGGGAGTCATGTTCTAGGCCAGTATTTTCCCTGACAAAGTCAACTTTTACCTTAACTGAGCCTACTGTCTTTTTGCATCTAAGATAACATACCTATGAAATGTAACTCCCCCCACCTACCCCTACCCCTGGGGCACAACAAAATGCCCTGAGTGCCAGGACAGGAGACGATAAATTTTCTCATTGTTATTGTTATGTTAACTGTTGACTGTTAAGTATCTGTTGTGGGGTCGAACCCTGGAGTCAGAATAAGACCACCGGAGGCTGTTGATTGATTTAAAAAGCCTGGACGGCCGCGAGAGCACCACAGCAGGTGGAGTCCACCCTCACGACCGCGCCATCCCAGGTGTAGGCAGTCCTTTTAAAGGTCTAAACCACAAGAATTTTCCTTTGTTCTAAATTATAAATTCTAAATACTGGACATTGGAATGCAGACCTATCTTGCGAAAGCAGATTGTACAAAAGCAGAACTGAGCAGGGTTAATAATCTCTAAAGGTAGTCAACTCCTGGAGCCACTGAGTCAGTGGGAACCAATCTCCTGTGGTTCTGGTCCACAGGCACAGGAAAATTACCTTTGTGATGTGGTATGGATTACTGTGAGTTTCCAGGTCTCAATCTGGGGGCTGAGGTAGCTACCCTATTGTTTAAGCAAGTAAGTGTGTGTAAACGCCAAAATAGCAGGGTTAAAATTTAAACAGCAGTTTTTACCTGAGATGAATGTATGAATGTCCTTAAAGCCTTATTTCAGTATCCTGCACCCACCTAAGTATGAGTCTATCATTTTACTTTTTATCCAATCCCAGAGGTTCTCCCCCTCCCTTTGCTTTCTCCCGCCTCCCTAATCTATCACCAGTGGATTTCATGTAACCCACCTACATCCCCTCCTTTGATTGCAAAGTATAAAAACAGATGAGAAAACTGCCATTCTCTGGAACATTATCCCAATACGTTGAGGTACTGCTTCCTGGCAATTGTTGACAGTTTGGCTCAAGTAAACTCACAGAAATTCTTTACAGGTTTGAATGGTTTTAGGTTAACACGTTAACACAGGTTATGTTACCTGACATTTATGCCAAGAGCCCTTTATCCCTACACTAGAGGCCCGGTGCACAAAATTCGTGCATGGTGGGGAGGGGGGGTAGCGGGGGGTGTTGTCCCTCAGCCCAGCCTGCAGTCTCTCCAATCTGGGACCCCACAAGGGACCTTCATTTTTTCCTTCAAGAGTGTGGTGGAAAAACCCTAGATTACCTTCTTGGATTCTTATAACCCAAATTACCAAGAACACTGCAATTGGTAGCCTACAGGGAGCTTAGCCAATGAGTGGTCAGAAAAGGTATTTACTCTCAAAATGGTTTGACTCAGTGTATAGACCCTGGGCCTGCAGACTGAAGGGTCCCAGGTTTGATTCCTGTTAAGGACATGTGCCTTGGTTGGAGGCATATCCCCAGTGGGGAGTGTGCAGGAGGCAGCTAATGGATGTTTCTCTCTCATTGATATTTCTGTCTATCCCTCTCCCCTCTGTAAAAAAAAAAAAAAATCAATAAAAATTTTTTTAAAAAAGGTGTATCCTCTGCAGCTCATGCAGCCCCTGGGTTGTGTCCACTGGGCTAGGGGCATGTCCCTGCCACCCGGTGGTGGCTGCCGGGGTCTCCGCACACCCCAGAGGCCAGCAGCCATCCCCCTGTGGAGGGCACTAGGCTGGGGGTGTGGACACAATCTGCCACTTGGTGCTGGAGCTTGGAAAGCCTATGGGGCGGGGCGGGAACATCCCCGTCTCCAAACGCCCCAAGGCCAGCAGCCAGCCCCACCATGGGCCCCAGGCTCGAGGCTTGCAGGGACCCTGGGCAGCACGCAGCGGTGGCCGCCAGGGTCTCAGCAAACCCAGGAGGCCAGCAGCAGCCCCTGGTCCTGGGCGCCTGGCTGGGGGCGTGGCCCCAAACCGCCGCTTTTTGCAGGAGCATTTGCAAGTGGCTTGGGGAGGCCAGCAGCCAGCCTGACCATGGGCCTCAGGCTCGGGGCTTGCAGGGACCCCAGGCAGCACACAGCAGTGGCCGCCAGGGTCTCAGCACACCCCGGAGGCCAGCCGCAGCCCCCGGTCCTGGGCGCCTGGCTGGGGGCGTGGCCCCAAACCGCCGCTTTGTGCAGGAGCCTTTGCAAGCCGCTGGGGGCGGGGTGGAACATCCCCGCGTTGCTATAGCGATGCGGGGATGTTCCGCCCACCAGGTTGCTTGGCGCCTACACCCATAGGCTCTGAGTGGCCAGGGGGCGTTCTTGGACCCCTGCCGCTCAGGACCTAAGCACGGGCCTACAGGCTAGGAGCGGCCTGGGTCCGGAGGATGTTTCCTGGACCCAGGCCGCTCAGCGCCCGCATATGCAAATTAACCGCCATCTTGTTCGCTCTGATTGGCTGTGGGTGTAGCGGAGGTGCGGTCAATTTGCATGTTTCTCTATTATAAGGTAGGATAGTCCATGTGCATTATCCCATTTGGTTCGTAACAGTCCTAGAAAATGGAAAGGCTAGGCATGAGTACCAAATTTTACCGATGTTACCAAGACCTGAAATGACCTTCCCAAGTACCCATGGGCCGGGACCAGATCTAAACTTACCAGTGCTCTGTTCTGATGCCGGGGTGCCAGGGTGGGAGAGACCCATCGAAGCAGGGTGGCCCCGGAACTCGTCCTGTGTTGACGTTCAAGTCCCTCTGCCATTTGCTAACTCCCCAGAGCTGATGCTGTTAGGGGAAAATATAAAATATTGGGGACTAGCTATGGTTATGGGAAATAGTAATCAGGCTCTATTAACCATGATTGTCGTTCTGGTTACAGAAAGGACATTCTAACTTGGCTGGAAGTTGTATGTCCCCGGACCTGGGAGTCAACCTTGAAATATGGTTTGTTCTCATTCAAGACCTGCCTATTATCATGGAAAGATTAACAACCTTGTTGCCCAAACAATGGAGTCCCACCCCGGCCTGCATAGCCTTCTTCCCCATGTAATTCCTGTATAAACAGCTGGCTCATGGGGGGCTGCAGGGCAGATGTTTGTGGATGACCTGCTGCTCTCCCATACCGCTGGCAGTATTGGAATAAGCGCTCATAAGTGATTCAACCCTGTCTCTGCTTGATTGGCTCAAGTAGTGACAGGCAGACTGGACGCATTCATTGACCTGTTACCATGCCATCCTCCTCTCCAACTCACCCCCACAGAGTCTCACTGAGACTTCCTTCTTGTTGTTTGTTTGTTTGTTTGTTTGTTGTTGTTGATCCTCACCAGAGGATATTAGTTCCATCGTATTGAAAGTCCAAAAATGAGGTACACTGTGATCATAATTGTTATGATTATTATCAACCATGTTTGTATTTCTATTTCTATTGGTAGTGTGAATAACAGAAGTCTTCAGTAACAGGAAGAACAGACCTCCCGTACTTGCCGTGAATCCAGTGAAGGCTTTTCTCCTATCCACATCTTTGTTATACATTACAAACCTAAAACATAAACACAGAATGCATGATTATAAGACCTAGCACTTAGCACTTGGGAGAAAAAATTCTTATACCCTTTTACTTCTCTAGTGAAGGGGTATTCGTTTAACCTTGATTTCAGATTCCTCTTCCCAGCCTACAATTTATTCTAATAGCAAACTCACACATCATTTTTCAGATAAATTAGGGTCATTTCCCATGTAGCACCTACATGCAAGGCACCATGGGGACCTAAGACCCCACTGGTCCCACCCCCTTTTGAAGGATTCAACGTGGGCAGAATGAGTAGTAAGAGAAGCAGGCCCTCAGTCAGAGGCACCGACCCTAGCCATAGCCCTAACCCTAACCCTAAAACCCAAACCTGAACCGTACCCAAACACTTGTCCTCTGACCCTTGACCTATAAGCTCTGACCCTTGACCTTTGAGCTCTGACATTAGACCTCTGACCTCTGGCCCAGAACCCCACTACCTGGACCCTCTGCCGCCTTGATTTCCTTTGCAACCAGGCAGCAGCCGAGGGAGCAGCTTATGAGCTGGGCTGAGTGGAGGGGGAGGCGGGCTGGGGGTAGGGACCTCTGCTCCCCGTCTCTGAGCCTCAGTTTTGCATCTAGAATATGGGGACAACCCAGTTGCGGCTCCTGTCAACCCAGGTGCTCCAGGAAGCAGAGGCCCAGGCTGGACTCAGGAGGGGGAAGGCCTGGGGGTGAGGGCGGGGCTGGGGGGGCCCTGCACCATCCTGCAGCTGGGGCTCCACAGGTGGTGAGGAGTCCCTGAGCCACGTGACCTGCGCTTCCCACCCAGCAGCCTGCCTGGTGCGCCCACTGCACTGTCCCTGCCGAGGAGCCCGGGGGAGGGAGGCGGGCGAGGCGCAGACACAGGGATGGGTCTCCCTGTGAGCCCGGCAGTGAGAGGTCAAGGGGGTCCCCCTGCCGGGGCACAGGGCTCAGCTGCTCCCAGAACCCGGTCAAAGCCCCAAAAGGAGGGGCAAGGAGGGACCCGTTTCCTGGGCTGCTGCTCCGATGATGACAGACTGGCCTCAACCAACAGGAACGTGGTGCTCCCCATTTTGGGGCCAGATCTGAAATCAGGGCGTCCAAGGCTGTGCTTCCCTCACAGGGTTCCAGGGGAGGGTCCTTCCTGCCTCTTGGGCCTCTGGGGCTCCTGTCTGCATCCCTTCCATCTTCACATGGCCCTGCCCCCTTGTTCACGTTCCCACTGTCATGTGATCACATGGCCCCGCCCCCGTGAGACCTTGGTTGGTCTCTGTTTCAGGGTTGCCACCTCCCTGGTTGGCTGTCTGCTCCTGCTTTCACACCTGTCAACAGTCCCTTTGCTAAAGTCCTTCCAGAAAATAATTTGCACGTGTGATCTGTAGCCTGCTGGGACTGTGACAGCAGGGATTGAAAAGGAGACAGGAGAGCAGTGGCCCGTCCAGAGAAAAAAGCAAGAGGTCCAGAGCGGCCTGTGCAGTCCCTGGAAGGCTGTGGGAGGGAAGGATGGTGAGGCGGAGTGCTCACTAGGAAGCGGAAAGCCCTCAGGGCAAGTGGGGTGCACACACATACACACACACAATCACCCCACACTCCTGTGAGGAGCAGCTGTGGGCCATTGTACAGGTGAAGCTACTACAGCTCAGAGAGGGCAAGCGACGTCCTCGAGGGCACACAGCAGGAAAAGGGCAGAGCTAAAAATGGAGCCCTGAGCTGCCCACAGCCTGTGTCTCCTTTACCTGTGTCGTCTGGGTGAGCGGCCCCTCACCCTGTGGCCATTTGCTCTGATGGGCTTCACTCTTCCCCCACCCCTCCTCCTCCACCCCCAGTGGACAGGGGTCCTGTCCTTGCACCAGTGCCTCTGGGCGGCTGCTCTCTTTGTCCCGAGGTCCCTCCCAGCTGGTAACCTTGGTGGAGTCGCGCTGCATTGGGCGAGGGCCTTGTGCGGAGAATGCCCCACCTCCCTTCCCCGTCTGTGGCTTAGATTACAAAGTACCATTATTTTTCCTGTGTCTGGCTTCTGCTGCCTGTATCCCCTGGCAGATTTTGTTTTACCTCGAAAAGAAATTGATTCAGGGTCTGCAAACCAGCTGACTTCCTGCATTCGCTCTGTGAGATGTGGCTCTGCTCTGGTACCGCCTGGTCCAAGTTTCTGATGCCACCCCACCTCCATGGCAGCCTCTCTCATCCCCTGGAGCCCCCATTCAGCACACAGCACCCTCAGTGCTCCCCTGCAGCTCCAGGGACCTGCTGAGCCCGGGCCCCAGCCTGTCACTCATCCCACAGGTTCTGCCTGCCACCCCAGGGTCCTCAAACCAGTCTGGGAGGGGCCGGTGAGTTGACCCCTTAGAGGAGCGCAGACCCCAGGGGGGGACTCCTGCACGCCCCCCCCCCCGCCCCCATCTACCTCCCCCAAATGCCGTGAGCACCAAGTCTGTGCTGCCATCCAGCTCCTGGAGAGTTCGGCCTGTGCAATGTGGCCACCAGAGGGTCCCATCTGCAGAGTGGCAGGCGGCACAGGCCTCCCAGGGCAGCTGGATGCCCACCTGGCCCCAAATCCATTGTCCAGCCTCCCACTGACCCCTGCTGAAGGGTAACCAGGTGTGGTTTCTGCCCAGCCCAGGTGCCTGCCTTGGGAGGTGGTAGAGGCTGTTGCCCTCTGCTGGCCAGTTTCTGTTACTGCGGAAGGTAGAGTCAACCCTGCCACCTAGCCTGTTCCCTACAGTTTACTGTTGCATTATTATTAACTACTAGAGGCCAGGTGCACGAAATTCATGCATGGGAGGGGGGGTGTTCCTCAGCCCAGCCTGCACCCTCTCCAATCTAGGACACCTCAAGAGATGTCTGACTGCCCATTTAGGCCTGATCCCAGTGGGACTGGGCCTAAATGGGCAGTTGGACATCCCTCTCACAATCCAGGACTGCTGGCTCTCAACCGTTCACCTGCCTGCCTGATCACCCCCTAACCACTCCCCTGCTGTCCCGATTGCCCCTAACTGCCCTCCCCTGAAGGCCTGGTCCCCCCAACTGCCCTCCCCTGCTGGCCTGATTGCCCACAACTGCCCTCCCCAGCTGGCCATCTTGTGGCGGCCATCTTTGACCACATGGGGGTGGCCATCTTGTGTGTTGGAGTGATGGTCAATTTGCATATTACCTCTTTATTATATAGGACTAGAGGCCCAGTGCATGAAATTCGTGCATGGGTGGGGTTCCTAGGCCTGGCAAGGGATCAGGGCCGGTCAGGTTCCCCACCTCCCCGCCTCCTCCCCTCCCTGCCTCTCACCCTCATCCTTCCCTCGCTGCCCGCTGCCCGCGTCCACCACCACCCACCTCCAGTTACCCATCCCAGCCTGGGGCCTGGCCCTGACTGGGCGATCAGGACCTGCCAGCCCAGGGGAGCGACTGGGAGGTTGGCCAGCAGGCCCCATCGGTGATCAGAGCCTGCGAGCTGGGGGCAGCTCCTGCATTAAGCATCTGCCCCCTGGTGGTCAGTGCACATCATAGCAACCAGTCATTCTAGTCATTCCAGCCATTTGGTTGTAACTGTCACTTAGTCATATATATATATAGTATTATTTCCATACAAACAACTGTAGTCATATATATATATATAGTATTATTTCCATACAAACAACTGTAAACAGACTTTTGCCCCACCCTGTATTATGCAGTAAGGATATAATAAAATGTAACATGAGCAGCACTGAGGTGTTATTCCCAAAATTCACACAAGATGGCAGCAGAGAAGGACACTTGGAACAATCTTTAAAATTCAAAACATTTCAACAAACTTCAAAAGATTGAATTTATATAAAGTATGTTTCTTGCTCTCATTGCAGTTAATCTAGAAATAAGTAGTAAAACTTAACTAGCAAGTCCTTGTATTTAAAAGGTATAAAATACACTTCAAAATAACCCCTCAAATACCAGTAAATATCAATTGGAGCTAGAAATAACTTGAACTGAACAGTAATAAAAATACTACATAAGAAAACATGGGGAAATGTAGTGATAAATCTGCATATTAGGGGTCAAAATCTGAAAATTCACAGGTTTTGCATTCACATTAAGAACAGTAAATTACATTCAGAGGAAGCAGAAGAAAGGAAATGTGCATCAGAGGTGCCTGCAGGATAAATACATCAAACGTTAGCAGTCCCCACCTCTTCAGGTGTGACTTTCACTTTATTCTCTTTCTTTGTGTGATTAAGTAGCTTCAGCAAAAAAGCCGTTGTCGTTTTCTGTTTATAAATAAATAAATAAATAAATAAATAAATAAATAAATAAATAGAAAGCCTAGAGGAAAACACGGGGAAATTTAAAGGAGGTAATAATCTTGACTGTGCTGACATCGGAAGTGCTTTCTTTGCTCACCCAGCCTGGTCTCCTGTCAGTCAAAGGGGAAAATACCCTTTCTGATTGCTTTGCCTAGTGGCTCCTCTCCTCCTTTGCTCTTCCTCCAGAGATGCTGTGGGCCCCTCCCCTGAGGCTGCCTGGCCCCAGGGGAACTGCCTGGCTGACAGCCTGCAGGGCAGGAAGGGGAGTCTAGGAGCCAGCTTGCCCTGCACTTCCTCGTCCTCCTGCCTCCTCCCTGAGCCACAGACTGCATGAGTGGTGGGTAGCCTGCCCACAGTCTGACCTTAGACCTCACATGGACATTATTTTGCAGCATTTCTTGGGCACTAAGCGCTATTTGCTTCATATGCTTTCTATCAATTAATATTCTATCGCCTGCCCCAGCCTCAAGACGTGGTGCTGTCGCCCCCTTGAGCAGACCAGGAGACGGTGTGAGCCAGGGAGTCCCCAGGCGGGACCCGCTCTGCCGTGGACTCCAGGGACAGGGTGCACCCCAGGCTTGCAGGGCCCACTGTGAGAGTGAGCCACACGGCCACAGCCCCTCAGGACTCTCACGGTTGAACCCAATAATCACTGAACATGATGAAGATGTTGAAGTTAATATCCCAGTGAGGACACTGGGGTTCTGCCCCAAGGGGACTATCATGTAGGTGAAGGGAGAAGTAATCCAAGGTGGTGTCAAGAAAGAACCATACAGAAGGAAAGACAAAAATCAGGAGACGCCGAGGCAGGAACACGGTCTCCCCACATCCCAGCACCCTGGTCACGGGCCCTCAGAGGTGACGCCATGTTAATAAAGGTGCTTTGGACGGGCTTCATGCCACCAACCCCACCTCTGTCCGAGTGTTAGCCACTGAAGCAGTATTCTCTCTGTCTGAGAAAGGGCAGCAAACTCTCTTTCTTTAGAGCACAAGAGTGTGGAAATGTAGCTGTGATTTCCCAGAATGCCTTGAGGAGGAATGCATGCAGGCGTCGAGCTCCCGGAGTCCTTCCTCCTGAGAGGTGCGCGTGTCCTGCTGGGTGGGTGTCACCGGTCAGGGGGCAGCAGGTAGACCCGAGAGCAGGCGAGCGGGACGGGGGAACTGGACGTGCTGGGTCTGGGACCTGCTGGAGACGCCCTGCCAGCAACCCTGCAGGGACGTCGCTCGTCCTCGTGTCCCTGCCCACCACGCCTTTCTCTCGTGTCCTCAGTTTCCACCCACAACCAGCTGCCAGGAGGCCTTCCTGTGCTCCTCGGCTGCACCTGCACAGACAGCTCTCCCAAACCTGCTGGGTCCCAGACACGCCCCTGAGCGAGACCGGCACTGAGCATTCACAGCTGCTCAAGAACGTGGGTCCCTCTCCCACCAGCGAGTTCCAGGGTCGGGTGACCGCTCCCCCAGACAGGCTGCAGGAAAGGGCTGGACTCCCCGACCTTTCCTCTCAGTTCGACTTCCTCCGTCCAGGCCCTCACACCCCGGGTCCGTGCCAGACGGAGCTGGCCCAGGAGGAGACAGGGGTGCGGGAAGCCTGGGCAAGATGCCAGGCAGTCGAAGAGACAAGCACCAGCCACGGTGGAAAGTGAACACAGTGAGGGGCAAGCCCGACAGGAACCCTGCCTGCCGCCTGCACCTCCAGTCAGGGCACGGGGTCGGGGGGGGGGGGGTCGGGGGAGGGGGGGGACTGGGGAGAAGTGAGGTTTCCATGGGAACACGAGGAGCCCTCCTCCCCCACATGGCCTTCCTCTCTCCATCATTGATGACGGGACCGCCTCCCTTCCCATCCTGAGGAGAGCATGTCTCCCACCAGGGTAACATATCTGTACTTTTGCTCTTGATCAATAAAGGCAACAGCTGATTTACAGGTTTAATTTCAGCAAGAGGGGCGGGACCAGCTCATCTGGCCCTTCCAAAGGGAAGTGGGCCCATCGCAAGCTGAAATGGATCAGCAATTTCCTTTGCCCTGTGGGATTTGGTTACAAGTTTGCAAATGGCAAATGCATTAGGAACCCCCAGAGTGCCTCCCAGCCCTCGGCTGGGAAGTGGGATGTTAATCCTGTCACTATTTAAAAACTTGTCTGGGATTGGGAGTGACTGAAATCGCTTAGGACTTAATATTGCATGAGGATGTAGCAAAGCGTGACAGGAGAAAGAGAATATACCAGCAGAGGAGAAGCGGCTAAGGACAGGACCAGAGTGAGGCCAGGCTCCAAGGAGCATAAACCACGAGGATGAGAGGGGGCTGGGGTGGGGGTGAGGCCGGGAAGCACAGAGCTGGCTGCCGGCAGTGGGTGTGGGTGCAGCTGCCCTAGGGTGTGCTGTCGGGAGATGAGGCTGCTGAGTGGGCCAGGGTGCTGGACAGCTGCCCGAAGGAAATGCAGGGGCCTGTGGAGACTGCTTGTTTGCTGGGGTGACACCTGTCCTGAGCTTTGCACACGGCCAGGCCTCACCCCACCCATCATCCCCTCCCCCAGCACAGAAGGGGAACCGAGGGCCGATGGTCAGCTTGGAATGAGAAAGCCCAGGCCGATACTGTGGTTTCCTGCAGCCCAGTCACACTCACAGTCTCTCGCACAGAAACATGCCACCACTCTCGCTCTCAGACACATGGGGACACACCTGGGGCCCTGCCCTCTGCCCTCTGTGTGCCCGGGGCATAGCCGGGGCCAGCTCATGCCGGCCGTGGAACCTTCGGGGGGAGGGCTGGGGGGTGTCTGCCAATGGGTACGTCCTAGCACTGCCAGGCCTGCTCCCAGAAGGCCCCTGGCTCTGCCCAGGCAACCCAGCTGCTCCCCACAGGAGCGCAATGACCTGTTTTTGCACCAGTGTCCTGGGTCCCTGGGTCCCAGGCCTGGGCTGGGCACTGCTCAGGGGCACACAGGCCTGCTGACAAGGCCAGGGGGGTGCAGTGTGGGCAGGGTCCCCGCTGCTGTCAGGGCTGCCACTCTGTTACCTCAGAGGGTCCCAGGGGCTGTGCGGGGGAGGTTCAGGGGGCCCCCGATAGAAACCTGATGACACGCAGGCCTGACCTTGAGCCAGAAACGGGAGCCCGGGCTCTGCACACGGAGAGCAGGAAGCACAGGCTGCGGCGGGCTGGCCACCCTGAGCCACATGCGGCCGAGGCCCTGGAGGGTGCCTGCTCTCCAGCCTCACAGCCGTGATTCCCAAGAAACTAGTGCTTTTTAGTTGAGCTCGTTGTGTTTATGCTTCTGCAAAAGCTCTGTGACTGAGGACCGGGCGCTGGCTCTCAGCTGCCCATCCCCTTCGCCAGCTGTGTCCCTGGCAGCAGCCGAGGTGCCCCTGCAGGCCCCCAGGTGAAGCGACTCCGCGGGAGCGACAGGGCAGCAAGGACCCTCTGTCCCAAGCCTCCCCCTCCTCAGCCAGATGAGCTGGGCAGGAGTGGCCTGACCTGGACGGCCTCCCGGGTGCTCACAGAGGAGGATCCAGAGGCTGGAGTCGGTCAGACACGCTGGGGAATGGAAGGGCCAGCGCCCACCCAGCCTTGGTTTCCCGTGGAAACGGGCAGCTCACGCTTGGCGACTTCACCTCCACTCAGTGGACTCGAGGTTCATGGGGTCAGGAGGAAACCTGGCCAAGAAAAGCCCCGGAGCCCTGAACCTCCTGGGCTCCCACACCTTGTTGTCGGTAGGAACATGTCACCAGGAGCCACGAGGGGGGAATTGGTTGGACACGGGCCTGCCCACCGTCCACAGCCAGTGGAAGGTCCACCTGACCCAAGTCTGGACTTGAGACCTCAAGCTTGGCAGTGGCACCTGCTGGCCCTGGAGTGACCGTTGTAGGGAAAGTGGCTCAGCTCCCTGGGGACGGGTGGTTCTGCCATCCTGAAGGTGTAACCCCGATTGTCCACATCACCCCACACACCAAAGGCCAGGGGCAGGCCAGCCTTGGAGAGGAGGGAGAGGCCTGTGCTTCTAACATACCCGTTGAGGGGTCTTCAGAGTCTGTCCCTCCCCACCCCCCACCCCCAGTTCTGGTCCTGAGCAGCCCTATGCCCATTTCACCTCATGAGCTGGTTGTGTTCAGCACCCCCACGTACAGAGGCAGAGGGTCCCCCGCTTCTGCCTGGCTGAGCAGTCAGGTCCCATCCTGCAGTGTGTGTGTGTGTGTGTGTGTGTGTGTGTGTGTGTGTGTGTGTGTGTGTAGCAGAGGGTCCTGTGGGCCCAGATGGTCAGGGGAACCTGGCAGTGTCTGGGTGATCACATGTGTCCCCACACCCGGCAGCCCCTGACCTGCAGGAGGGACGGCCCGGCCAAGAGCCCTGGCACAGACCACACAGGCCTCCAGACCAGCCCTGGCTCTCACTGAGCACACTTTCTCCCTAACCCCTCTCTGATTTTATCTACTGAGGGCCTGGGCATTTCTATCAGATCCAGGAAACTATTCCTCTGCCCCTCCCTCCTTGCTGACATGCTCATTCCCCGAGGCACCAGCTACCTGGTGGAAGGCAGGGAGGGCGGTGGGTGGCCTGGCTGGTGGGTGGCGGGGACTCGGCCTGGAGTCTCGGCAGGTGTCCTGCCCCTTCCCTGGAGCTTGCACTGCATCTGAAACACATCCACCAACAAACCATTGAGCCATCGCTAGCTACTCTCCCAATAGTTCCATCCTGCTCTCTCTCTCTCTGCTGTGTGGCCTTGTCCCTGGAGAAGCTGGTGGCTCTCGACCTCTAAGGTCTGCACTGGGGTCAGTGGGGGTCTGAGCAGGGCCCCATGCCCATGGCTGGGAGTGGGCCGGAGAAGCAGGGCAGGTCCCTGCTGCCCTGAGCTCCCACGGCTTCTCTGGGGTCCTGCGGGCCTAGCTGCCTGGTCCCGAGGCTTGGCCCTCAGCCTGAGGCTTGCCACTCAACGTGTCCCCACGTAAGGCTTGTCTCATGGGGGTAGCTGGGTGGCTCCTCCTGACTCCAGCAGCCTCAGGTTGGACCTCTGGCTGGTCGGCTCATCAGCCGCAGGACCCACAAGCACAGAGCTGTGGCACCGAGGCCCAGCAGCTCAGCCAGCATGGTCTTCCACCTGCCCTTGACTCCTCAGGTCAGGGGTGATGGCCCCAACCTGGGCCCAGGGCCTCTCCACCACTTTCTTCAGGCAAACAAGGCGGATGACACAGAGAAGGCCAGCCAGGCCCTGCCAAACTCACCCCGCCCTGTCCCCTGTCCCTCAAAGCCACAGGGAGCCGAGACCACGGGAGGGGGCCGTCCCTGTGTTCGCTGGTTCTCCACGTCAGCCCAGACAGAATAATTAGACTCAAAAGCCTTGGGGGATTGACTGGTACTTGACGTCATGGGAGATAAAAAATGCAAATGCCACCATTTTCCTCAACTACACAGAAAGTGAAGTCCCTGAGCTCACAGGATGGGCTGTGGTTTGTGGAGCAACCGGCAGATAGCAGGAAGCTGCTCTGGGCCTGTCTCCCACGAAGACTCTCCACTGGGCTCACGCAGAACCCCCAGCCCCCAGGTCACTGCTCTCAGAGCCCCACTCTTGAAGATCAGCGGGTGGACCCCTCCCCACGGCTGAGATGCCCACAGCAGGGGCCTGACGGGCTTTTCTGGAGCAGAGGCACCTGGAGGGCAGGGAGGGCAGGCCAGTGCGGGGGCTGCTCTGGGAACCACCCCTGCCAGATGCTCCCTCCACAACCTGCAGGGCCCAGCTCCGGCCTTGGTTCTGGGACCCATGCAGGGGAGGGTGTGTGTGTGTGTGTGTGTGTGTGTGTGTGTGTGTGTGTGTGTGTGTGTCTGTGTGTGTCTGTGTGTGTGTCTGTGTGAGAGTCAGCCAGAAGCCACAGCCCACGCCCTTCTCTGTCTGGCTTTCTGTCAGGGCCACAGGGAGGTCAAGGTCCTGGAAAAGGAGCCCCCGGGGCTGGGCTGCTGACTCAGAGCCACTTCCTCCTCCCACCATCCCTGCTGGGAGCACAGCGCCCACACCTCAGACCCACAGCCTGACTCAGCCCTTGCCCGCGCTGGCGGGACCGTTTCCTGGGAAGGGCAGTCAGGGACACAGGAAGGAGCCCCCAGGAGGTGGTCCCGGGTCTCTGGGCCCTGAGCACCCGCCTCGGGCTTGCACTGGGTGGGCATGTCCAGAGCCCCCACCGATGCTCAGACCGTGGGGGGCAGGGAGGTGAGGCTGAGGAAGGGCTGGAGCCTTGCATTTCAGGGTGGTCTCGCCGCAGCCCCGACGCAGGTCACACCCATCGATTCGTGTCTGTTTCTCCTCGTGTGAAATGCCTCTTCGCATCTTCTGCCCGTTTTTATTGGACCTTTTCCCCATTCTTATTGATTTATAGAAATTCTTTAAAATACATTTTATTGATTTTTTACAGAGAAGAAGGGAGAGGGATAGAGTTAGAAACATCGATCAGCTGCCTCTTGCACACCCCCTACTGGGGTTGTGCCTGCAACCAAGATACATGCCCTTGACTGGAATCGAACCTGGGACCCTTCAGTCCGCAGGTCGAGGCTCTATCCACTGAGCCAAACCGGTTAGGGCTAGAAAAATTTTAAAAAATATATATTTTTATTGGTTTCAGAGAGGAAGGGAGAGGGAGAAAGAGCGATAGAAACATCAATGATGAGAATCATTGACCGGCTGCCTCCTGCACACCCCCTACTGGGGATCAAGCCCACAACCTGGGCATGTGCCCTTGACTGGAATCAAACCCGGGACTTTTCAATCCACAGGCTGATGCTCTACCCACACAGCCAGGGTTTATAGACATTTTTTACATATTTCTGATGTTTACCCTCTGTTAGTATGTCCTTAGTGAATATCTTCTCATTTTTAACTTCTCTTTCACTTTCTTTGAGGTGATTCTGATTAACATGCTTTTTTTAATACTCAAATCGATGAGTCTGCCTCTCGGGTTAGAGAGCATGTGAGAGCATTTCAGAGCTCCCTGCTCCCCCGTGACGAGTGGCGCACCTGCACTCTTTAGGCCAAGTTTCTACAGAAGCTCTGGCCCAGCGGCAGCTCTCCGTGTGCTCTGTAAAGTGAGGGTCCTGCTCTCGTCCTGCGTTAAGCCATTGCCCACGTGTCTCTGTCCTAGAGGAAGGAGATGCACAGGAGGAAAGGGCATTCGGATTCGAAACCGTCCTTGGAGGACAAATGGGCCCACGACTGGGCGATGGGAGCCCCCAGAACAAGTGAAGCGTGGGATGGCGTCCGGTCCACGCTGATCTGAAGAACAAACACGAGGAGCCCTTTCTCCACACTGCTGAGCAGTTCTCACAACCAGCTACATGCCTCTACATGCCTCTACATGCCTCGGGCAGGTCTCCCGGGAGCGGGTGCTCAGAACAATCCCGTCCTGGGCGAAACCCCAAAGGGAGTGAGGCAGAGAGAAGGCAAGTCTGAGCCCAGCACTTGGAGCCTGACTCGGTTGGACCCCCTCCCACAGGGAGCCCTCTCCACACTCAGAGGAGGTGGGTGGCCAAGTGCCCACTGTGGGGCACTCACCCCGTCTCCCTCTTGGGATTCAATCTGGCATTTGAATGCAGCGAATGACAGGACATGTGGGAACCCCGTTAAGTTGTGCATTCAATTCCTGCGCCTGCCCAGCTCCTGCTGGATGCGGGGAGCTGCCCTCGTCTGTGGTTATTGCACAGGCCAGAGGCGGGGCCTGCCCACCGATGAAGCAACTCAACAGCTGTGACTAAAATGGTGAAAGATGGCAAGTCCTTAACAATGAGCATCTTAAAGCCCATCTCTCACTGATGTGGACAGAAAGGCTGGGCAGAGATCAGTTTGTACAAACAGGACTTACTTGCATTTAGGACCCTCTCGCGGGCAGAACTCAGGTCAGGGCAGTCTGTGCCACGGGCAGGACTGTCCACCTGTCAGAGCTGGTGGCTGTGATCCTGAGAGGGACCTTAATTAGCTCAGCAAGAAATCTGAGAGACCGAGGCCTCAGTCACGAAACAGGTGGTCACCAGGAAGGTGAGTGTTTGGCCCTGGGGGCCCGGGGATGTCAGAGCCCTGCACCGAGTGGCCCAAGGCCATCAGGGGCCCTGCATCTGCCTGGTGCCTGCATCTGTCCCCCGAGCAGAGGCCGGTCCTGCAGCCAGCTGGCCTTGGAGTGTTTCCTACCTGCCGGCCACTGTTCTAGGTGTTTCCTGCAGGTGCCATGCTTCCCTGTAGTTGTCGCTCGTGCCTACCATCTGACACGAAATCTCTGCCCTTGTTGTTCTCCTAAAATGCCTGTGGTTTTTGTGTTTGCTTATTCTTCCAGATGCTTTTGTATCACATTAGCAGGTTGGAAAGCTCCAGCTATAATTTTGCTCTGACTCATGTGCAAAGCCCAGGAGAACTTGCCTGTCTGTTCAGCCTGTGCTCTCGGGTGATGAGTGTCTCCCCACAGACTGTCTGCACCCTCAGTGAGACCAACCTTCCCATCACGCCTTTTACTCCTCGGCTGTTCCTACTGGGATCGTGCCCATCAGGTTCTGCAATCGCTAACGACTTTCTACAGGAAATGCCTTTGTCTTATGCACTCGTGTTGCCGTTGTTCTCGCACATTTCTACCACGTATTCCCTCCCTGCCCCGGGCCCTCCATCCCAGACGACTTTTCTCACATCTGCAAGTCCCGGCTTTGCTGCAAGTCCGGGCTGGATCGCTAGAGCCACAGCCAAGGTCCTAAGGGGGTGCCTAGCATGGTGGCCGCTGTCCGGCAGCCCTGCCTGAGGTCACCTGGAGTGGCAGGAATCCTCTGGGCAGTCTCGCCCACCCGCGGCCCTTCTACTCCTTCCTGACCGGAAATACCCATGGTCTCACGATTACTCACCCGCGTCCCCAGCTTACTGTGTCCTGTGGCAATTTCTGTCTCTTTTTACTTTGTTTGTTCTTTATATTTTTTAAACTTTCTACTATTTCAGTGAGAAGAAAGGGCAGGGAACAGCAGCGAACACCACTGGCCCTGCTCCTCTCACGGGGGCCCTTAAAAACAATGGAGACCCTCCCCACACCGGGTCTCCCTGGCGTTCCCACCGAGGAGCAAACACGCCTTCAAGGAAAGCCGCCCTCAGGTGCCTCCCCTCCTTCCTCGGGAGGCTGTGGGTGCTGAGCCCAACTGTGGTCCCCTGCTCACACCTCCAGACCAGAGCCCGGCTGCTCACAGCCAGGGTGTGGCCGCCGGACAACTCGCCTCCTCTGCCCGGGAGCAGGCCCCACGGAGACTGGCCTGGGCTGGCAATTCCTGGAGCTGGCCTTCCTCCTGAGCTGTGACCTGTCGGAGGCGCCACTGGGCCACGTGCTGGGAACAGGTTTCCTGCTCCCGTCCGTATCTGCCTCCGTCCTTTGCTGAAGGTCGGGATTAGGAAATGCAGGGACCACGGTGAAAACGGCATTGTCTTCTCCCCAAGGACACCTCCAAGGACATTGTAATTATACATGTGGGAAAAGTCAGGTTCTCAAAAATAGTAAATGTTACGAAATAAACTGCACATTTCCTCTTTTCTGAATAAAACAGAAAACACGTGGTTATTTTCAGCGCCACTGGGAGTGGTGGTAGCTGTGCCGGTGCTGATGCAGAAAAGTCCTTCTTTTATGAGCTGCTCAAGCCTCCACGGATGGAGTGTCATTTTTAAGGACACGTGTAAGCAAACCCTGCTCCACCCGGGCTGGTCCGACTGTGGGTGCTGGTCCGAGTGAGAGTGCTGGTCCAGGTAAGTGTGAGTGCTGGTCTGAGTGTGAGTGCTGGTCCAGGTAAGTGTGAGTGCTGGTCTGAGTGTGAGTTTTGGTCTGGAGAAATGCCTTCCCTGGTTCTCCTCCTCTTCTTAAGCTGTGTGAACCCAGCTGAGGTGCTGTGGCTCCCAGACTCAGTTTCCCCAGCTGTAAAAGCAGGATACTGAAACTGTCCCGGAAGAAGGGTGGCTTAAGGATTTCATGGAATAAACATCAAGGAGCATGGAAGGCTCCCCATGTCCAAGGGTGGAGTGACTGAGGAAGACATGAGCACTGACAGTATTGTGATCAGCCACAGAGTGAAATGTCTGAGTCCATAGGGATATGAATAAATATCCAAATAGATAGATAAATGTGTGGAAAGGGACAGTGTTTGCCTACAGAAAAATTCTTAATAATAAATGTCGAGGGAAACAGAACATAACCATTAGGCAAACAACGCCGTGATAATTGTTTCTGGCCAATGGTCGGAGGAGAAACAGGATATTGGCAGAGCCTGAAAGCCTCTCCCCGAAGATATATGTTAATTACCTGGGGGAGGTGGTAAAAAAATGCTGTTCTGGATATATTTTTAAATCACAGCATCCCAAAAGCACTGCCCTGCACCCCTCTCCCCTGCCTAGCTTTTTCTCTTATGAGTCTGACTTACCTGTTAACTTCAGGGAATTCTGGTGTGCAACACAACAAATACTCAGTACAAATAATTGCAAAAACCACAAGGTGAAGGGAAAATATAAAGCGAACACATACAGCTAGCTCTATGTTTAGACATGCTTATTTTACAGAAACGTCTGCAGCTGTACCCACCCTGACTCATGGCCCCACAGCTCGCCTGCCTGGGGCGGGAGGGAGTGGGAGCCGGGTCCCCTTTGCCTTGATGAACTAGGTCCTGGTGGACTGAAGATGAGTAAGAAGCCAAGAGGCTAAATCTACACAGAAAGACTGAGCCAGGTGCCTGCACCCATGTAGTTCCTGGAGCAGCTGGGAGAAGAGGGAAACAAAGTTCCAGGGATGCACTCTCCCTTCGGCCTTTTTTCTTTCAATCCTCACCCAAGGATGTTTTTATTTATTTTAGAGAGGGAGGGAGGGAGGGAGGGAGGGAGGGAGAGAGAGAGAGAGAGAGAGAGAGAGAGAGAGAGAGGTGTGAGAAACATCCATGGGTTGCCTCGCACAGGGGATCGAACCTGCAACCTTTTGGGGTTCTTGAAAGGCCATGACAAGGGCTGCAGACGCTTCTCTCTCTCTTCTTATTGATTTTTAGAGAGAGCAGGGAGAGAGAAACGTCGATGAGAAACACAGATCGGCTGCAACCTGGGCATGTGCCCTGACCCGGCCGTGACCTCTTGGTGACCTCTGGGTGCTCCGCCGTTGAGCACACCTGCGGGCGCTGCTCTATTTTGGATGCAGGCTGTTCCTCGCGGCTCTGAGCTCCCAGAGGGCTGGGATTGTCTGTTTACAGCCCTTAACCGGGACGGGCCGGCGGGCCTTGGGAGCAGGTATATTACTCCCCATTGTCTCCTGTAGGGGGTGCCGGTGGCTGGACTATCGAGACTTTCCTGTGCGGAGGACGGTCCGGGAATGCGGGCACAGACCGGCGTGCGCAGGCGGGTCCAGGAACGACCGTCGGCGCCGGCGCGAGAGGAGCGCCCGGAGGGACCGTGACAACCCGAGTCCCAGCTGCGCGCAGGGCCAGGGGAGCCACGTTCGCGCGGCGGGGGCGGGGGCGGGACCTGGGCCGGGAGGGGCGGGGCCTGGGCCGGGAGGGGCGGGGCCTGGGCCGGGAGGGGCGGGGCCTGGGCCGGAAGGGGAAGACAGCGCCGAGGCGACCTGGCAGGGGTGGGACGCGGGGGCTTCCGGTCGCCTCCCGATGGCGTCACCCCGACACGCCGCGTGAAGGCGGCAGGTTCCGGGCGGGGTCCAGCCCCGCGGCCGCACGCCGGAGGCCTGCGAGGCGGGCGGGGGGCTGAGGAGCTCGCCGACCATCACCTTCATCCGCGCCCTCGGGAGCCTCTCGGCTGGAGCCACCTCGGCGCCTCCAACCTGCGGGCGGCCAAGTCGCGGGGTTCCCCAGCCTTGGGGCGGGGGACGCACTCTGCGCGTGCGCAGGGGTCCTGGCTTTGCCCTCCGGACTTCGGGGGGCGGGGGTGGCGCTCTGCGCGTGCGCACGGGTCGCGGCCGGGCCCTCCTGTGGACCGGCCCGAGGCTGGTGGCCGCGTGGGGTCCGGTGCCCGGGTCTGGGTTTAGCTTCTAAGTGCGAACCACCAGCCACGCGGACACAAAGCGCTCGTGCCTTTTCGTTTTTAGCGTAAGGTCTTTGTGTTCAAAGGGCGGCATAGTGCGCTTTTCTAAATAAATACTAACGATCTTGTACGTACTTCGCACGGTCATCACTGTAGTGGCCCCTCGTGGCCTCGGTACCTTCGGGCGGCGGGGGTCCCCTCCGCCTGGTTTCGGGGAGCGGTCATTTCTCCCAGAGGGTCCGCCAGCTGCTGACCTAGCGCCCGGCCTCGGTGCAGCCTGGGGCTCTGCGGGGCGGGCTCTCCTGGGGGGGCGGGGTGGGGGGTGCTCTCCGGGGAGGGGTGGGCCCAACGGGTGGGCTGGGACCCCAATGGACTTAGCACATAAGGGGCTTTCAGGTGGGACAGGGGGCCCTGGACATCGGCTGGGAGGGCGGTGGGGGGTTGCACACCAGAGTGCAGGGTGGGAGTGTCAGCCCCAGGGTGCAGAGGGAACCCCATCACGCGAGCTCCATGCTGTCAGTGCGGCCTCCTTTCCCCTTTGGTGGGAGGTGGGCGGGGTGGGATCTCAGAGGGTCCTGTCCAGGCTCTGCCCACGTGGTAGGTACCCCTTAGCTCCCACTCACCTCCCCCCACCCACCTGTCACCAGTTGTGTTTCTTGAGATTTGGAGGGGCTGTGGTATTGGGGTGTGGGCCGGTGGGGAGCATGTCTGTCCTAACCTCTCAGGCAGGAGTGATGTGCTGGTGCAAGACAATAAAAACAGGTGCAGCAATCATGGCCAGGCCTACAGCCCAGTGTTTGAGATGAGAAGGAGCAGGCTGGGCCCAAGCTGAAATGTAGGCTGGGTGGCAGGGCCTCCAGGAGAGAGGTCAGGACCTGCTCCCCGAGGTGGGAAGGGCGGAGGAGCCAACCAAAGCAGGGTCCCAGGGGCACATTTGGACTACAGGTAAGGAAAATCTTAGACCAAGTTAAATGTATGCCAATCCCAGAATGTTGCCTGGCATTTTGTATTATAACTTGACTGGAGGCCCAGTGCACAAAATTTGTGCATGGCTAGGGTCCCTAGCGGCTGCTGGCTGGGGGCAGCCTCCCACCCCCCCCCCCCCCGGCCACCTGCCACCACCAGCCCCACCCCCTGTTCAAACTCCCAGTCAAGGGGACAATTTGCATATTAGGCTTTTATTATGTAGGATTTTAGGTTGTATTTCTGCTTGATCTCTCTTTTTCTCTTAAAGGATTTCAGCAGGGAAATTCTGGCTATTTCGGTTCTGGTTAATCAAGTTTTTACTAAGATTTTATTGGCTAATTACAATCCTATATAATAAAAGCCTAATATGCTAAGTGTCTGGTTGTCCGGTTGGCCATTCAACCAATGAAAGCGTAATATGCTAATGATATGCTAAGGCCGCTCAATTGCTCGCTATGACATGCACTGACTACCAGGTGGCAGACGCTCCGCCCAGTAGGTTAGCTTGCTGCTGGGGCCCGGCCGATTGGGACTGAGAAGGGCAGGACATGCTCTGGAGCCCTCCCACGGTCCCTCCCTGACTGGCCAACCTCCCACGTCCTTCCTCGGCCCCAATCCTGCACTGGTGGGGGGGTCCCTCGGCCTGGCCTGCGCCCTCTTGCAATCCAGGCTGAGGGACCCCCCCCCCCAGTGCATGAATTTCGTGCACCAGGCCTCTAGTCTATCTGTATAAAAGGCTAATATGCCAAGTGCCAACTGTCCGGGTAATGACGTCAAGTAGCAACACCTGGCTTCCTCTCCCTAGAGATGACTAGCTTCAGGTGGAAACACTTTACACTGTGACCAAATGTCTGTGAAGCGATTTCCCTGCCTCATCTCATTTGATCCTCACAGAAATCCTGGAGTAGGTAGATAGGAGACTGAGGAATCCTATTTTCTTTTCATTAGCCAGAAAACAGAGATTTAGAAACTTGACCCGACTGAACAGAAGTAAGAAATGGTGGACCTTGAAAATGACTTCAGGTCTTCTCACTGCACAGAATATAGTCAGACACTGCTGCAGTTAAATATTTTACCCTTTGTTCTCCCTGCGTGATCTACAATAACAATCTGCTTCGTGTTGATATTTCCTGCTGTGTTGCTGACAATTACCTGAAAGAGAAGTTGGGGTGCTTCACTGGGCTGGAAAAAGTTTAGCTACTTAAGAAAGCAGCTAATTAAGCAAGTTTGTCCTATGTCTCTAAAAGGCTAAGTTGACGCAATCGCACGTGTGTGTTTAGATCTGTCATTGTCGATCGTGAATTTGGTTGTTTTTGTTGACATTCTGAAGCTGAAAGAGAGCGGCAGCGGTGAACGGAAGTAACAATGGTATTCAAATATGATTGTAACAGTGATCCGGATAGATATAAATATCCCCGTGTAACCAAAGTTGCTATCATATTCAGAAACGAAGATGGAGGACCTCCTTTTGAGAGGGACTTGCTCATTCATTGTAAACCAGATCCCAATAATCCAAATGCCATTAAAATGAAACAAATCAGTATCCTGTTTCCTATATTAGATGCAACGATGTATCCTATTCTTTTCCCACATGGTGAAAAAGGCTGGGGAACAGAAATTGCATTAACACTTGGATACGACAGTGTAATTGACAATAATACTCGATTCAACGGATGATGCTGAAAAGGAAAATTTTTCCATCAAATTTCTTAAAAATATTACTCCTTCAGGAATGCCATGTCATAAGTTAGAATTGAAAGTGGTTGCAATCATCATGCTACTGAGAAATCTTAATAGTAAATGGGGTCTTTCTAATGGCACTAGATTTATTATCAAAAGATTGCGACCTAACATAATCGAAGCAGAAGTATTAACAGGATCTGTGGAGGAGAGGTGGTTCTGATTCCAAGAACTGACTTGTCCCCGTCTGACACTGGCCTCGGTGTTAGAATAAGTTTAATCAATTTATCAGTCGTTGTTGTTGTTTTTTTAAATATATATTTTTATTGATTTCAAAGAAGAAGGGAGGAGAGAGAAATAGAAACATCAACGATGAGAGAGAATCATGGATCAGCTGCCTTCTGCACGTCCCCCACTGGGGATCGAGCCCGCAACCCGGACATGTGCCCTTGACCGGAATCAAACCTGGAACCCTTCAGTCTGCAGGCTGACACTCTATCCAACTGAGCCAAACCAGTGAGGGCTCAGTCATTGTTTTATCAATGTTTTTATATCATGTTTTTGTTCTTTTTATATCATGTCTTTGTTGTTATATCATGTTATTGTTGATTTATTAATTTATATATTTTCATATACATTTTACTAATTTTCTTTCATCTCTGACATTTCTATTATAGAGAAAGGGCGAATAGCAATATTAAAATATTTCTTCTAATTAATTTCTTTCAATGTGCACAAATTCGTGCACCGGGCCACTTAGTTAATTATAATTCTGGGATATTTAACAATGACATTATGCCATTTTAACTACTGCAAATGGAGAGTGAAATTGAGCGCATATTCCTCATTGGTAACTTTTGTGGAGTTAAGTGAAGTAGCCCAGTCAATAAACTGCCTCTACAATAAACCTCCCAACTCAGCTCTGGGGAGCTGGGAGGCTTTCAGAGATCGAGGGATGCATGACAGACGTAATGAAACAGCTCCCAGACTCCCTCACTGTGGTCTTTTCCAGTTTCACCAGCAATATCGACCTTCCCCCCGCCCCCCATGGCTTGGTCCCAGCACACCTCTTGTCCAGGCTTATCTGAATTATTTATGCAGAAGATGATTTCCCTACCTGGGAGGCTCTGTTTATGTTCACATTTCTTTATAGACAACTCCCCTCTGTTGTCAAAGATCCCCTACCCACCGTCTATTCCTGAGTGATTCCTGGGAATGACATAAAAGAGGAATAAGAAACTCAGGTCCCAGAGTTCCCGCTGACGGCTCCACTAAAGTAAAGTGAGAGTGGAGACTGGCTTATTCTCAGATGACATTACTTCAGGAAATCGTGTCTATTTTATCAATAATGCTCTGGCTAATGTTTTAAAGCAATATTTATAACACTGCCTAAGAGCTTTGGAATAATTGGATTTTATCAAGAAAGGCTGCTTTAGAGTTCAGCATTAGCAGAGAGTCTTTGGCAGATAAGGAACAGAGAGGAGGCGGGCACGTGAGGGGGCAGCCCAGGGCAGGAGCACCTGGAAACCACCCAACAACAGCAGGGCACCGCTGGCCCTCCCAGGAGTCTGCCCCCCCCGCCCCCCCCAGCAGCAGAGTAGCTGGTCCTTTGTTACTTTGTCACAACTTTGTAACTTTAATTTGCACAGGCCTGACCCTTCAGGGTGAGGTTAGTGCCCCTGGTCCTCTGCCTCTCCCTCCCCCTCCATCTCCTACCAGATGGTTACTTTATGTTGTGAAGCTGAGAAGATAGACTTTGTTCAGGAACCACAAGTAAATCGCCTCTGGTGTCTGTGAATACTGTGCTGGACACACCTGAGCCAGTGGACACAAGAGCAAACACTCTTTCTTACACTGGCCATTCTCACTTTAGAATCATGCCGCACTCAACTGTTTTATATTTACACTGCTACCTTTTATTGCTTAACATTAATGATTGCTGATTTTTTGATAAATCGCTCAAACGTATCCAGCTTCGGTGTCATGGTGGCAGATACAGTGGGTTGTTTCATTGTTACTTTTTCTGGAAAACACCCTCCAGGGCCCCTTGGGTGTCTCTCAGGGCGTAATTAAAGCGAAAAGGAACACGGCCAGAGATGGTACAGGACACGCCACTCACAACCTCTGCCGAAGCTGCAAACATGATGGATGGTCCCTCGTTGAGGAAAGATGGACCAGTTTATGAATTTCAACAAAACCTACAATATCATCCGTGAGCACAGTCAGCTGAATGGTTCATAAACCAGATGCTTAATTGTTGAGACACAAAAGGGCTAGAAAGATTGCCTGGCATTTCTCCAGAAAATGTTGGTCTGAGAACATGGATTTTCTTGGCAGCCTCTTGTTTCTTTTTCCTTCACGTCCCGCTGCCAGCCCAGTGCTCTGGAACATTCCAGACCTGCCTTCTCTGCAAGACTTCTCTGCCTTCTGTTTGTCCTGGGCTGTGGCTGTGTGGCTGCCTGCGTGGCAACCAGGTGCAGGTGCCTAGGCTGGGCCAGGGGTTCTGTCACCTACACTCCCTGCTCCCTGCCCCCCAGCGAGCTCAGGGCCTCGTGTACAGCAACAGAACCTGTGCGTGGGCTGCACAATGGTTTGCACACAGCGGCGCTTTAGAGAACAGGTCGAAGAGTGGACAGAGCTCCGGCACCTGTTGCCTAACCTTTTATCTCCAAAGCTGGGGTGATAGCACCCACCTCAGAGGGGCCACACGGGAAGAGCCTCCGCAAACCAGGTCTCCATGCAGGTGGCAGCTACAGTGTCTGTCCTCCAGGCCTCTCTGGAGACTTCCACCTGCCCCGTTCTCCTTCTGCATCTCAGGGCAACGGGCAGCCCACAGCCTGTGATGGGGGTGTGGTCTGCAGCACAGAAAAACCCAGGCCAGGACCTCTTACCTGGTGAGCACACCCATGGCTCGCCGACTCGAACAGGTGAGCAGCCAGGTGTTGAACCAGGTTACTCAATTGGCTTTTCTACAGCCGACGAGATCGGGAAGGTGGGACTTGAGGTTACTGGGGAGGGACACTTGTGAGTGAGAGGCGGACACAGTTCGGTGACATGGAGTCAGACCAGAAGGGGTGCTGTGGACGCCCAGCGACGTGAGAGCTGCCGCCTGAACACCACCGTCCCTCCCCGCCCCCCTCCCCAGGGCCAGAGGAATCCGCAGGTCCTCTCAGACACCGGCCTGGGGGCTGATGAAGGCTGCGCCCAGTGCTATCCTGAGGGAGAAAGTGCCTGGCGATAACCACAGGTGTGGGCAGCGTTTTTGTTCCCTGTGATTAGGCCCAGCTGCATAAACAGAAACCCAAAATAACAGTGGCTGAGACAAGACAGAGTGCATTTTTGTCACTTAAAGGAAGCATGGAGGTTGGCATTCCCAGCTCATGTGAAATCCAAAGTGGGGTCACTAGGAACCAGGATGTGCCCATCCAGCTGCTGTGGCTCCGTACTCCCTCCCAACGAGGCTGCTGGGCCCAGCCTTCACGTCTGGCCGCTCCCTGGCTTCCGAGGAGGTCTCAGGAGGCTCCCAGACGCCGTTCCTGCTTATGTCCCCCCTACACCAACTGCAAGGAAGTCTGGGAAATGCATCAATCGTTCAGGTGACCCTGTGTCCACCCAAAGGTTGGCAGAACTGTCACTAAAGAAGACGGGAGGAGGCGATATTGGTGTGATACTGTGACATAATAAATATGTATTTTACCTTTGTCCCCAGCTCAGGCCTAGTGCTCCTACAACCTTTGTGCTTTCTACGTATTGAGGGGCCACGAGCAGCTTGTTTTAGTGTTTAGACTGGGACCCCGTTCCTGACGGCTCCTTGGCCTCTCCCGGTGATGGGAGTGTCCCGTTACGCTGGGGCGACTCTCGGTGGGTCTGGATCACTTCAGGTTGGGGACTGGTCGCCCAAAGACCAAACAGGCTTAGAAATTTCGCCTCCAGAGCGAAGAGGGGCTGGAAATGGAGCTGGTGCCTGGCTGTGTTTGCATGATGAAGATCCCGATTGCAGGGTCAGCGAGCCTCGAGCCAGTGAGTGGCTAAGACAGGCGTCTGCGGGAGGGAGGAGGCCCTCACTCCGTGGGCACAGGAGCTGCTGTGCCCCAGGCCCCTCTGGACCTCACCCATGTGCGTCTCCGTCTTTATCATCTCACTTATTATATAACAAACCAGTAAACATAGTGGGGTGGGGGGTCATGGACACTATCTTACATCTGGTCAATCAGAAGCACAGGTGACAACCTAGCAGTGTGGCTGACGTCTGAGGGGCAGTGTTGTGGGACTGAGACCGAGGCTGACCCCGACCCAGCTGGTGTGGGAAAGGACCTCGTGGGGAAAGCCTGTACATTTGGAGCCGGAAGATGAGTGTGACAGTAAAGAAAGCAGGGCCTGGCTGGTGAGGCTCAGTGGTTGAGTGTTGACCTATGAACCAGGAGGTCAGGGTTCGATTCCCTGTCAGGGCACAGGCCCGGTTGCAGGCTCGATCCCCAGTGGGGGGCATGCAGGAGGCAACCGATCCATGATTCTCATCATTGATGTTTCTATCTCCCTCTCCCTTCCTCTCTGAAATCAATAAAAATATTTTGTTTTTTTAAAATAAAGCAGTGAGTTCTTCGTGGGCTTAGCCGCTAACAGTCTTGGGGGGGGGGGGGGGGGACAGCCACAGTCATGCCATGAGGAGACCTGGCAGAAAGGTGAGGCCAAGGAGGAGGGCCCAGGTGGACGAGTGGGGACCACAGGGTACAGGACCTGCGACGGGACGGATGTGAGGTGCAGCAGTACCTCAGGGTGGCTGCCGGCTACTGCAGGGGCAAGACTGCAGGGAGCAGGGCTCGGGGCAAAGGGCACTTGGTTAGCAAGTCAGTAACCAAGACAGTGTCACACAGGCAGCCACACGGGGCCTGGGGTCACAGACCTCCCGCTGGTGCCCCGTGGGTGTGGAGCAGAGGGCGGGACTGAGGAAGGCCGTGCACGGAGGGCCCGGGACCTGCGAGCGGGAGGCTGTGAGAACAGAGCCGGGAAAGGAGCCTGGGAGCAAGGCCTCAGCCCCATTACACGAGACAAAACCAGGAAAATGCGGGAGCTGGGGCCAATGAGACCGTGTTCCAGAAGGAACTGGGCCCCGTGGGGAGTGTGCAGGTCACGCAAGAGGTACGCTTGGGTGGTGGAAGGACCCACACCTGCTGACCACGGGTCCGGCAGGGCGAGTCGCGCTGACACAGGAGCCGCGAACGTGGGCATTGCTGTGCGTGCCGAGATGACACCCTCTGGTCAAGTTCAGCAAGAAACCAGGGCACCCCTCCCCCTCTTGCTCCAAACCATGGATCCTGGAGCCTCGATTTCAATGGGACCATCTCGGGCCAGCACCCCTGCCTGCCCGGCCAAGGCAGGTCCCTTCCTCAGCCCACAAGTCTCCTTACCCACGTCCCCCAACATCTGCTTCCCGGGCCCTCAGCTCGGGAGCTCAGAGGGGCTGCTTGCACCCCAGCACCCACACGCTTCCTCGAGAGCTGGGGAGAGGAGGAATGGAAGGGCCGCCTCACCCACAGGCGGCCGGGCCCCCAGGCACCAGGAGCACTTAGAACTGGCGGCACGAGTTTCTCCTGGGCAGGCCTGGCTCTGGGCCTGAGGAGCTCCACCCTTCAGAGCACCTGGGCCTTATCAGGCCAGGACTGCCCCCTGCCCACCAGCTCCAGTCACAGAGCTCCCACTGCCGACAACGCCAGGGTGGTTACAGCGCTGCTGCCGGGGGCCGGGGGGGGGGGGGGTGAAATGCTGCCCCTCCCCTGTCCCAGCCCCCACTCTCCCAGGCGGCAAGGACACCTGGGGCTGCGGCCAGGAGACTGAGGCTGGTGGCGGACGGGATGTGAGGACAAGAGCACCTGCTCTGAGGTCAAGAGGAAAGAAGAGAATGGGAAGCTGCCGCCACAGCCGCTGCGTCTGCAGGTTGCGGGCTTGGCTGTGAACAGTCCGAGGGCCAAGGCGGGAGCACCGCGGGACGGCCTTGGCCCTCTCTGGTCTGACATGACGGTTGGAAAGGCACCGGCTACACGCACCTGCCGTGGCCCTGGGTGCTCCCGGACGAGCCTGTGGGGAGAACTGCTCAGCCGTGTCACATCCTGCGGTCCCTGGGGACCCACCGAGGGGAACCCTGGGAGCCCCAGGCTGTGGCAACATTGGCCCGTCTGGGTGAAGCGGTGGCTGGAGAGGAGCCCAGAGCTCAGCCTCCCAGCTGGCGTGTTCTCTCCTCTCAGAGGTAACTCGGGTGAGGAGGGGATGGGGTCATAAGAGGCAATATCGAGCCCTCGTCCCTCCAGCTCCTCGGGACGCAGGTTCTGTCAGGGGCACAGGCAGGTTCTGTCAGGGGCACAGGCAGGTTCTGTTGGGGGCACAGGATGAAACTCCAGAAGACGTCCGCCAGGTCCCAGACCTGAGAGTTCTTTGCAGCACAAGCCAGAAGCTCAGAAACCCACCTCTGCCTCTAGCCAGAGAGGAAAGCAGTTTCTTGCGAGCTGATCTGCTACTCACACCCGTGACTTTAATCAGAGGCTTAAACTGAGCACTGAAGACTCAGTGTACTCACAGAGGACATGGGTTCACCCCAGCGTTGCTCTGGAGACCCAGGCCCCTGGGTAGCGACCATGACTCAAGAACAGCATTTACGAGAGGTGTACATTTGCCAAGAAACTCCTGGGTCTCCATTTACAAAGTGTCTGCTCAGAGCACATAGGGATGGGTCCTGGCAAAGGGACCCGACCTTCCCAGGAGGGGACAGTCTGAGTAAGATGCCGGGCCAGTGACCAGACCCACTCCCCGAGTGAGAGAAATCAGCCTCCCTTCAAAGCTGAGATGGGTGCTAATGAAACCAGTACTGGGGTGCGCGAGGTGGCCCCCAGGGTGGCCAGGTGAGGGGCTCTGTTAGGAGATAGCAGCTCATGTCACCCACAGAGCAGGTTCTAGCACAGGGCTCCCCACGGCACTCCTGTGCACGTGAACCCTGACCTTTCTTCAAGGTAAATGTTAGATTCTGTGCGGCTGGCCAACAGCAGCAGCTGAGAGACATGCCCTTGGAGAGCTTCCGTCAGGACCTTCAGACACTGTAAACATAGACTCGTGTCGGCCTTAATGAGCGCTTTGTTGCCTGTGATAACTATGATTTCTTTATCTTCTGGCAAACAAGGGCCACGACTTCTTATTTTTATTTCACAGAGTACAGGCTGCTCAGTGAATCCTTCTCCCACAGCCGCCTGGCATGGTCCCCGTGGGCCCTGGGGGAAGGGCAGGCACCTAGGGGCAGGCTGAGGCACCGCCTGCTCGGGTCTGTGTCCTAACGCAGCCAGTGCCATGCAGACGTGTGAATGGGACACTCCCGGTCACCGGGGCCGGAGGGCTCAGAGGGAGCAGGGCAGGAAAGCCCAGGTTCTTGAAAGGCAGGCTGTTATCTTCCGCCGTGCAGGCAGCATCCACTTCGCAATGGCGAGACTCGCCTGCCTCCCAAGTCAGAATCTGCTTCCAGGGCTGGGTGTTCCCAGTCTACAGGCCCAGGATCTGTCACGGGCCCTCAGATCCCACAGCGTGGGTGTCCTCGGTGCCACCAAGCCTAGGGGTGAGCCCGGCTGGCATGGTTGAGTGTCGACCTGGAACCAGGAGGTCAGGGTTCGATTCCCCGTCAGGACACATGCCTGGGTTGTGGGCACAACTCCCAGTAGGGAGTGCAGGAGGCAGCCAATCTCTCTCTGTCTCTCTCTGTCTCTCTGTCTCTCTGTCTCTGTCTCTCTCTCTCTCTCTCTCTCTCTCTCTCTTTCATCTCCATTCCTGTCTCTCTAAAAAAATAGAAGCATATTTAAAATAATTTTAAAATAGGGTATAAAGGCATTGACTCTAAAACAATGTTTTGATGTTAAAAAATCAAGAGGATGACTTCAAAGGGAGAATGGGTGTAAGCTGCCCTGCCTCAGGGAAGACTCTGCTTATGAAATCTTTAAACGGAGACTTTGTTAAAAAAAAAAAAGAAAGAAAGAAAGAGAAGAAAGAAAAGAAAAAGAAAGAAAAGAAAAACAAAACACAGAAAAACACCATTAAGTCAGTTCTGCCCCTGTCCTGAACCCCGAGAACACAGGTGTCTCTGTCCTTTCTCGCCCGGGGACCATGCATTAGGCAACCCTCCTGCCTCTGCCAGTTCCTCCTGTGCCAGTTCCAGCGCCCACACCATCACCAGGAGGAGGAAATGGGCCGCTCGCCGTGGGGTCGGAATTCCATTAAAGCTCGAAGACTTCCACTAATGCTCGCTCCGGCCTGGGCTAATTCCAGCGTCATTAACAGTGCATACGTTAAAAACCTCCTCAATGCCAGATGCAGTAATGGGTGTCTTCACCGCCTAACAGGCCATAAAATGACCTGGATGATGGGTGACTGGCCTGCAAGCCCCGGCTGAGTAATGGCCAGACCGGGCGGGGGGAGGGGGGAGGATGAGCATCCCGATGAGCTCAGGCACGGGCTTTTCTGATGGCAGCTGATGAAGAGGTGAGAATATTTACATGGACACAGCTCATTTACTAGGAGGTTCCCAGAGGCTGGTGCCCTCCTCACCTCTGACCTGTCTGCTCACCTCTGACCTGTCTCCTCACCTCTGACATGTCTGCTCACCTCTGACCTGTCTGCTCACCTCTGACCTGTCTGCTCACCTCTGACCTGTCTCCTCACCTCTGACTTGTCTGCTCACCTCTGACCTGTCTGCTCACCTCTGACCTGTCTGCTCACCTCTGACCTGTCTCCTCACCTCTGACCTGTCTGCTCACCTCTGACCTGTCTCCTCACCTCTGACCTGTCTGCTCACCTCTGACCTGTCTCCTCACCTCTGACCTGTCTCCTCACCTCTGACCTGTCTGCTCACCTCTGACCTGTCTGCTCACCTGTGATCTCCACAGCAGATGCTGGAGCAAAACTGACTCCCCTCTGGACAGCTCCACTGCGGGCAGCCTCCTGAAGAGTTAGGGGAAGGGACGTGGGGTTAGAGAATTAGGAATGACTGGAGAAAATCCATTGGCTGGAGCAGGTGAGACACTCGTGGGGGTCAGATGTGTCTGGCCAGCTCCAGGCCCCCTGTCACAGCAGGTCCCCATGAGGGGCAGCGTTACAGAACCTAAAGCGTTTCGCCCACTGGCCGCCAGCATGGCTCAGCCGGACGCAGGGAAAACACCAGCCTCTGGGAACCTCCTATTAGGATTTATCCTGATTAAAGAAACAAAGATCAATGAGGTTAACATTCTCCCTCAGTGATGAGGAGAAACTAATTACTGAGGGAAAGAATGTCTCTAGCTAGCTAAGGGAAGGCCACGTTTGCAGAGGAGAAATGAAAGCAGTTCATTGGCGCTAACCTGGGAGACGGAGCGAGCGTTCAAAACCCGAGCTCCCTGGCGGTTCTCATCAGGTTTCAAAGGCAAAGATTGGGGGTGAGGGCTCAGGAGTCACGGGACAGGCTGAGTGCTTCGGTCTGTGGTTTCCGGGTCTGATTAATCCGGCCCTGACGCCGGTTCCTTCTCCCTGCAGGCAGGTGACCTAACCAGAGGAGGAACCAGGATTCTGGGAAGGATTGCACAACGTGCGTCCCTGGTGGCATCTTTAGAGCAAGAGGCACAAACGAAGTGTCTCATGACCAGCGGTCGCCAACCAGTGGTCCGAAGACCATGGGTGATCCGTGAGGTCCGAGAGGTCGGCGACGGCTGTTTTTAAACATTTTTCCAGGAACCGTGGTCTTTAACTGTTAGCTCCGTGACCGCCGAAACGCGTGAAGCGTTTCCCTAACTAAAGCCTGTGCGTCTCCAGCCACCAATCTCCCTGCCTCCCTCTGGCGACCACCTGGGAGCCACCAACAAGGGAGTGAGGAGCACAGTGAGCAGAGGGCGCTCGCGCCTGGGGCTCCTGGCTCTGCCGTGGAGGAAGGCGCACTGGCCAAGGACGCAGGAGCTCAACGTGGGCTTCAGTCCATAAAGGGCCAAGGTCCCCAGAGGGACCAGTGGGCCGGGCCCTCAGGCTGCTGCAGACGGCAGGTTTGTGTCTCTGAGTGGGGACGGCCTCTCTGCGACCCCGGCTCTAAGGGGCAGAGCACATCCAGCAGCCTGGGCTCTGAGGGAGGCTGACCGCCCAGCATGAGGCGGAAGCCTCCAGAGGCCAGGAC
The DNA here is from genome assembly GCF_951640355.1 of Cnephaeus nilssonii. Lineage (NCBI taxonomy): Eukaryota > Metazoa > Chordata > Mammalia > Chiroptera > Vespertilionidae > Cnephaeus > Cnephaeus nilssonii. The sequence continues at coordinate 109,279,188 of NC_137076.1, read as the reverse complement.
GCGGCCAGGCGGGGGAGGCCGCCAGTGAATCCCAAGGGGCACCTCCGGCCACTCCAAGACCATGACAACCCCGCTCTGCTCACTGACGGAGGCACTTGGGGTCTGACACACACGAGTGAGTTTCGACCATCACGCTCTCGCGGTCACTCAGCCTGGCTTCACTCTGTGGGTCTCGGTCTGCAAAGGGGACACGTGGGTCTGAGAGGCAGGAGAGGCACAGGTCAGCCCCAGCCCCGCCCACCTGTCACGCCATTTACCGTTCGGGCCCATGGTCACACACGGCCCTCTCTCCCTCGCGGACGCAGCCATGGGTTTTCCCTGCGTCCGGGCTGAGGCCTTGCAGGCGTGTGGGGTGTTTCCTCACCTCCCCAGGGAGAGTGGCCCAGAGGTTAACCGGCGGCCTGTGTGAGGGCAAGGCCCGGCGGCCCGGAGGATGGCTCCCTAGAGGCCGGGGATGCCTGGGTGGCGGTGGGTCTGTCCGTGGTTTTCCCGAGGAGGGAGCAGATGGCCGTCCCTCATTCTCTGCCCGGGGCACCAGTCAGCTCAGCCTGGGCCCAGGGGGTGCATTTTAGATGCAGATGAGAAAGGAGAAGTGCAGTGCGGGTGTGGGGGGGGGGGGTGTGGGGAGCACGGGGTGTGTGTGTGTGTGGAGCCCTTCCAGGCTCCGCAGAGCCCGCTGCTCCAGAGTGGGGGCTGACGCCCAGGCTCCGGGTGGGGAAGAGCCGGCAGGCTCCAGACCCCACAGAGTAGCCCTGTCCTCCAGCCTGAGGGGCGGCTGAGCACATGCAAACACATAGTAGCACACACATGCACACGAGGACTTGTGCATACATGTGTACACACACTGACTCTTGCACACATATGAATGCTCTAGTATAATGCACACATGTCTGTCCCAGGTGCATTTTTCATCCCTCAGCTCCCTCCCAAAGGGCTTGTCCTAACCTCCTGAGATGGAAGTGAACAGTGTCCACGTCGTGGCTCTTGGGGAGGTCAGGGGCCAGCACGTGGACGGCCTGCCCCCGCCGCTCCCGGGACCCTGGCGCTCTGCGGCACCTGGGCCTGCACTTCGGAGGGGCCCGTTCTCGCGGCTCTGGGGCCTCACCCCCTATGTGACCTTGGGCATGTGCCAACCCTGGATGTCCTCAGTTTACCCACGTGTGCGACGCGGTGGGTCAAAGCATGGCCAGGGGCCGGGCCGCTCCGCGGGAGGAGAGGCTGTCTGCGTGCTGACCGGTTTTCCCTGCCTCCCTGTGGTTTTCTGACAAAAGGGGCATGTTAGTGCCTGAAATGTTCTCACCTCTTGCTATTTTTGCAAAAGGCCTGAACGCGATTGTTAAAAATAGAAATAATGAGGGAAAGCGGACGCTTCTGACCTTGAGCCACGAGGACAGCACCGACTCCCAGCGCCCTCTCCGCTGGCGGTGATAAATGATCATCGGCTGCCTTTGTCCTTAGCTAACGTCCCCTTGGCCCACAGGGAAGTTTCTGAGTTTCTGTCTTTTTTGAGGGGGGAAGCTGGAAAGCTGCTTCAGCCTAAATAGCTCTGCTGGTCGTTTTGGGGTGTCCTTTGCCTGGCCGTGCTGTGGGGAGCTGTGCTGGCTGGAAGCCAGTGTGTCCAGGTACGCCCTCTCTCCTCCCTGCTCCCCTGAGCCGTGCCTGTCCCCTTGCAAAGGGGTGGAGAAGAAGGGGATCCCAGCACTCGGAGGAGGTGGGGACACCCGGCCTGCGGGATGCACGGCGTGCTCTGGAGCCGGTGGTGGTGCGTTCAACTTTCCGTCTTTACAAGTTACTCCCGAGGCCGGTTCTGCGTCAGCCGAGCTGCTTCAGATGGTGCGTTCCTGGACCTCTTGGGCATGAACGTCATAACCGCTGTCCTACTGCCGAGCTTCTGTGCACACTCAGGGTTTGCAGCGTGCTTCCTGCTGAAGTGAAGAGGGGTGTGTAGCTGTATGTATATGTGGTGCATTCACACGCGAACATGTATGTGCCTGTGAGTGTGGATACATGTGCAGGCATGTCACAACACATTTGCCTGTGTGTGTGTGCATGTCATGTGGGCACTTATACACTGTGTGCACACACAGGCACACGCACATGTGTCTACAGAGGCATGTGTAGGTGTGTGTGCATGCACTGCCCAGCGGTGGACGTTGCGTGAACCTTGCTGGGGCCCCGTCTCACTGGCACCTGCTGCCGGGGCAGAGGAGGGGTAGCTCGCAGGCCTAGGTGAGCGGGAGCCAGACCCCAGCACTGCCTGCAGCCAGCGCTTCAACTGTGGCTAAACGTCCCTCGCCCCAACTTCACACACGGAAGCCTGGGGGTGCAGTGTGTGCTGTGAGGGTGTGAGGCCTTTGGGGGATCAGCTCTGGAGGGTGGAGCCCCCCCGAGGGCCTCAGAAGAGACCCCAGAGAGCTTTGTGCCTCTGGCCGTGTGAGGACCGTGAGAAGACAGCACCCAGCGACAGGAAAGGACGATGTGGTGCCTGAAGGGAGGTCTGTGTGTGAGCCGCCCGGCCGGCAGTATTTTCCTACAGCAGCCGGAGCTGACCAAGACAATGTTGGATGCACCCTGCCGAGCCAGACCACCTCGACCAGCCTGGCCTCACCGAAGGGGGTGCGGGCGTGGAGGTGCAGCCCTCTCCCTCTCTGGGGTCTCCACAGTCATGGGGCAACATCCTCTCCAAACACCAGAGCCCGGGGGTGCAGGGTGGCTTCACAAGCCGTGGGGTCGGAGGGCACATTCCGGGGACTCAGGAATGAGCATCACACCTGCAGTGCTGCGTGGCCTGAGCCACAGTCGGGGCTGAGTGAGTCCTGGGCGGTCACCCCCCCTGTTGGCAACCTGGGGCCTTGGCCAGACTCTGGGGGTGCACCCATCCTGAGCTCCCCATCCCTGTCCACCGGCACAGCAAAGGCATGTGGGCGGGGCAGGGGACAGCACTTGGCAGCACCCGGACGCGGGTGTGGAGTTGCCTGGTGTCACCCACTGCGTGGTCCTCATTGTGGGCACCAGGGTGTCCCTCCTTTGGCTCCTGCTTCTCCACTTCTCGCTACAACATCCGTGTCTTCAAAATTGCTGAGGCCTCTGAGAACATCCTTCAGACCTTTGCACCTGCATCCTCAGGTGCCAGGAGGGCTGGGACATGACGGGAGACAGGCCATCAAGGAAGCTGGTTTCCCAGGGAGGGGTCGAAGGCAGCCTGCCTCGCCCACTCTCAGGATCCAGCTCATGAAGCACCAGCGGGGCCCGCCCGTCCAGACTCGTGGCTCGAACCACACGCACCGTGCAGGGCCCCCCACCTCCCTGCCATAGCGCTAATGCAGAGGTTGATGAAAGCCGCCTGTCACCCATAAAACACTCCTCGCCATTCTGCCAAGCCAGGAGCAGTCCTGGAGCTCAGCCAAGAAATGGCCTGAATAACAACCTCCACGCTGACTCTCGAGCAAATGATGACCCAGGCAGCTGTTTGCAGGCCTCCCTGTGTGTGGTCACCTCACCCGCTCTCACGGCTCCTTGTCCATGGCCTTTCGGCAGCTCCTCCCATTAGCAACAAAGTGTGGAGACTGCGCGGCGGGGTGGGGGGCGCAGCCCTGTCCCTCCAGGTGGCGGGTGGCGCGCTGGGTTCAGGTGGTTGGCACACCTGCACGTGGGGGCCCCTGCACGCTCTCCGGATCATCAGGGAGGAGGCTCGGCCCGGTCCTGTCCGCTTGGTTCTGTGCTAACATGGAGAAGGAGGGCAGACACCCTCCTGGCCACAGCCCAGGGCAGAGCACAGACCTGCAGGGGGAGGCGCAGGGGGCGTCCTTAGCCTCAGCGTGGCTGTACCACCCAAAGCCGCTGGGGACCCCTGCCCCTCAGCACAGCTGCAACCCCAGGGGTAGCCCCACGCCCCCCACCCCTGATTCATCAGCATGAATGTTTTTGTTCTGGACACAGAGATTTGAGGGTTGTGAGCAAGATGTTTTGCTGTAATAGCCTCTCATTTGAACCTTGCACTGTCCTCTAAATATCGAATCTTACTTCCTAACATTCACATATCACTCTAATCACAAGCCTATAGATTATATTCATGCATAAAATAATGCTTGGTGAATGTGTTTTAATGTTACAAAATGCCACCTTCTAAAATTACTCCCCTCTCCCCAGGGAGAGGCAGAACTCACGGCGGGCAGCCCCCGGGGTGCCCAGTCAGAGGCAAATCCCTGCTGTGCATGGTTTGCTCACTTTTTAACAGGAATGAGCTGAATGTTACAAAGTGGTTTCAGCACCTATCAATCAATCGAAGGTTTTCTCTTTGTCTGTGGAGACCATGAGTGACCTCTGCTTCCAGGTGACGCGGCCTCACCCGGGCGGACGGCGACGGCCTCTGCAGAAATCTCCACATCCCTCCGCTGCAGCAACATCAGGATCGTGCAAAGTGTTTTCTTCTTGAACTAGACGCCCGGCGCGTGGTATTCGTGACGGGTGTGGTCCCGAGGCCTGGCCGGCGATCGAAGTGCCAGTGTCTGGTGTGGAACGGCAGGTCCCGGCTGACCTCTGGGCCCTGGGCAGCACTGGGCCTCCGCGCGCCCCTCTGCCTGAGTCACGGCGCCCGAGTCCCCACCCAGAGATGGGGTGAGCACGGCCTGGGGCGCAGCGTGGGCCTCTGGGCCGCCCAGCGGTGCCACATGGAAGCCGGGTGGGCAGCACGCTCTCTCCGGGCTCCTACGGGAACCCACGGGGAGCCCGACCGGCCCTGTGGTCCCAGCGGCTGCGGCCTGGCTCACCCGGAAGAGGCTGCACAGCAGGGGGAGCGTGAGGGAGGAGGTTGCGGGGGCTGAGGGGGGGTTCCCCCGCACGTCCCGGGGTAGGGTAGCAGGGGGAGTGAGAGCGAGCTCAGCGGACACCCCACATTCTCACCATCACCCCTGCCCTCAGGTAGCCGGTGAGAGGTCACAGCCCTCTGCCTGGGCGCTGCGTCACCAACTCCTGCCATGGTCCACGCCGCCCCCTGGTGGTCAGCACATGTCAAAGCGAGCGGTCAAATTCCCTGTTGAACGACCGCGGGAGGGGACAATTTGCATATTAGGCTTTTATTATAGAGGATGTCAAAGGAAGCTGTCTGGGAAAACTGGCCCAATCTCTGCTTTCAGGGATAAATATGGACCCTTTTCCATTTCCCCTGTGATGAGTGGTCCAGCTCCATGTTCTAGTGTTTCTTGAGTCAACTGAATTTTTCTTTAAAAATTCCCTTTTCATTTGCACCATCAGATAGGATGGTGCCATCTTGCCTGAAACTTAAACTTTCCCCCTTTCGAGGCCTAAGGCCACTCTCACGCCTACGGCACTTACCTTGTCTCCTTTGTCCTCTCCCTCATCAGGTTCCGCGTTGACTCCGTCGCTGGTCTGTCCTCGAGGATTAGCCAGCTCCGCCACCTTCCTTCCTCCGCGTTTGTTCTGCGCGGATCCATTCCTTCTTTATCTGGGCGACTGCTCTTTCTCTGGTTTCTGGGGCGGAGAGCTCATTTCCCTCAGTTCCAGTCACGATCGTCTCCGAATAAACGCTGCTGTCACTCCCGCTTCCTCGAGCCCCTTGGGTGGCGCCTGTGGGTTTCCAGAGGTGCCGTTCTCGTTTGCGTTCATTTTAAAGTCTGTAATTTCCCTTTCGTTTCCTTCAAACTCCCAAATTATACATAAGCGTGTTTTGATTTGTGGTATTAATTCCCAGGTAGAAATATTTTCCAAGCTTAGCTTATGTTTTATTAAACTGCATTGTGTTCAGCAAAGATTGCAGATTGTAGATGCACGTGTGTCTGTATGTGTGCAGATGTGTGTATGTACATGTATGTAGATATCTGTATGTACAGCCTTGGGATATCTGCCTTTGGAATTCTTGACATGTTACTTATGGCCAGTAGTTTTTGTGGCTATTTCATGTATGATTGAAAATAATATAAATTATGTACTTGAATGATACAATATGTAGAAAAAATATATAATTTTAAAAATATATAATTTTAAAATTATAATTTAAAAATATATAATTTTAAAAGCTTTAAAAAATATATAATTTTATTGATTTCAGAGAGGAAGGGAGAGGGAAAGAGAGAGAAACATCAATGATGATAGAGAATCATGGATCGGCTGCCTCCTGCACGCCCCCTACTGGGGATCGAGCCCACAACTTGGGCAAGTGCCCTTGACCGGAATCGAACCTGGGACCCTTCAGTCTGCAGGCCGACACTCTATCCACTGAGCCAAACTGGCTAGGGCAACATCAAGCTTTTTATTGTTTTATTCACTTGTTTTGGGGTTTCTTGATCTGTCGTCTTAAATGAGAACAAAGAGGCTCTATTTCCAAAGACACTTCCCCCACCCGGCTGTGGCTGTGGCTGTGGCACGAAAGGGCCAGGGACCAGCAAGGGGTGGACATGCTAGAGGGTCAGTGCAGGTGGCTCAGGGATGAGGCCACCTTTGTCCCCAGAACAGTGCCCCTCTCCCCACAGGCCCGCGTCTCCCAAACCCAGCACAGAGGAATCTGGTTTTATGTTCCATCCCGTGTCAATCCTGCCGCCCAGGCCCATTACCATCGGCCCCACGCTGTGGGCCACGGCCCAGGCAAGGAGGGCGGCCACGAACCCTACCATGTTCTCTGTGCCACCAGACCAGGCTAAGCCACAGGCCCCAGCGAAGACCACGACCTCCTCCCCCTGCTGCCGGGAGCACAAGCTGCCCACTCGGCTCCCAGAATAGCCTGTGGTCACCAGCCCAGGAGTCAGATGAGTAATCCTGAGGGAAACTCTGCAGAATCCGAGAGGTGTGGGCACCGGGCCCTGAGCGGGTGGGCAGGTCCCCTGGCCCCCCCTACGCCCGGCAGGAAGGGGTGCGTGGGGAGAGGCAGGTGGGGGTGTTGCAGAGGAAGGAGGCTCGCCAGTGCACGGCTGTGCTGCGCCCCGCTTTGGAATGTCCCAGCCCCTTCCTGCCCCTCAACCCCAACCTCAAGGCCCTCATGTTCTGGGCCCCACCCAGGGTCTGGGCATTTTGGGTCCCAGTGCTCAGAACAGCGTCCCACAGACCTCCGCGTTCCTGTTCCCTCGTGTTCCAGCTTCTGTTCCAGAGTCACTTTCTCAGGGGCCTCCCGACCCCCAGGATGTCTGAGTCCCTCCCGGCCGCACAGTCTTCCCGCATCCTGTCACCCTGACACAGTGCACATTGGCGTTGGGATGCCGCTTTGGGAGGAAAACCCCCAGAATCGCTCCCTGGTCTCCAGTGAGCCGGCATGTTAGCCCCCCAGTGCCCTCCGTGTCCAGCCCTGCCCCGCCCAGCCTCTGCCCAACAACGAGGCAGAGGCCTGAGGGGGTTTCTCATGTGTGTGTGTGTGTGTGTGCATCTATATGTGTGCAAGTGTCTGTGTTTGTACATGTACGTGTATCAGTGTATCTGTGTGTGTGTCTGTGCATTGTCTGTGTGTACATTTGTGTTCATCTGTGTGTGTTTGTTCTTTGTAATTTCCATGGATGGATCCATTGAACTAAATCAAATTACTCCTCGGAGCAAAGTATAAAGCAAGGCCTAGGGTTTTCCATTCTCTGTCCTCCTGTGGGTGTGCCGTTCTCAGAGTCTCTTTCACCTGCGTCACCTTAACCTGTGACAGCTGACTCATGGCTGGATGGGGGCTGGTGGTCCCTTCTTTGACCCATCTGCGCGGCCCCAGGGCAGAGCTTGAGCAAGGCCTGGGGCGTGAGCATAAGAACAGGAGACGGCCCCACCTGGTTTGGCTCAGTGGATAGAGTGTCAGCCTGCGGACTGAAGGGTCCAGGGTTCGATTCCGGTCAAGGGCACATGCCCAGGTTGTGGGGCGTGCAGGAGGCAGCCGATCCATGATTCTTTCTTGTCATTGATGTTTTCTCTCTCTCTCCCTCTCCCTTCCTCTCTGAAATCAATACAAATATATTTAAAACAAACAAACAAACAAACAAACAAACAAGAGCAGGAAACGGAGTCTCAGACCGCAATGGCTGCACCAGGAAAGGAGAGGGGTGGGTAGGGAGACCCAGTGACAGAATCGGTTCCCAGGGCAGCCGAGAAGAACCACACATGGTGCGAGGGGGCCAGGCAGGGTCATGGGAGAGTCCAAATACCATCTCAGCTCCCAAGGGGAACCCCAGTGAAGCCACACCTGCTGCCCATGGTCTATGGGATCGGCCCACACTGAGGACACTGACCATGTGGCTGGTGGGGTGTGGAGGCCATGAACCCCAGGGCTGGGCTGAGTGACCACAGACCGCAGCCCCTCTGTGCCAGGAGGCTTGTCTTTGCTCCCCTCCCCCTCCCCCAAGTGGAGTGGGCGGTTCCTCTTGTGCACCCAAAGGGAACTGCCAGTGAGCGGGTGCGGGACTCAGCGCCCAGGAAGAAGCTGTCTGTGTCCACCTCCTGGTCAAGTCCAACCTCCCGCACCCAACCCCAACCTCCCCCCCAGTCCAGCCCTCTCATTTCCCCCAGGTGACAGGGACTCCCCTTCACTCAGCGTCCAGTGGGCCCTGCTGACCTCAGGCACTGGCAGGCGTGAGATTCAAAGCGAGTGGCAGGGATAATGCACCCTGAACCCACGAAGGGAAAGCTGAGGTCCTCGCAGAGTAGTGGGGTTCCAGGAGCACAGTGAGGAATGGGGCGTACCTGGCCCCCATCCCCTCTCCTTGGCGGGAGAGGCTGTGCCCGGCATTATTTAGACACTGGCGAGGCCTCCGGGCAGGGAGGGGCCACTATTCCCACCAGGCTCCTACCTTCCTCCCTGTGACTTTGGGGTGACATTCACACTCACACTCCCTGTGGGGTTGTGGGTCCAGAGGCTGGGTGGGCTCGGGAGAGGCCACAGAGAGCAGTAACAGGTTCTGGGTGTTCGTGCCAGATTCTGTGCTTCTGGGAGGCAAATGAGGGTGAGACAGACACACACACACTCACACTCACTCACTCACACACACACTCACACGCACACACACACACTCAACACACACTCACACGCACGCACACTCACACACACTCAACACACACACACTCACACGCACACACTCACACGCACGCACACTCACACACACACGCACACGCACACACACACACACGCACACACACACTCACACGCGCACACACTCACACTCACACGCGCACACACTCACACTCACAAACACACTGCCCCTCTGAGCAGCACACACCCGGGCACCCCTCTGTGCCGTGAGACCCGCTTGGGCTCTGGCGCCGGAGTCGCCGGAGTGAAGTCGCAGGCGCGTCCCCAGAGGGAGGGTGGGGGTGGACGTGGGGGTGGGGTGGAGGTGGGGGTGGGGCCCTCCCGGGGCTGGAGGCTCCCCGCCCGTCCAGCGTCCGCTCCGGATTTGGGTCAAAAACCACGCTCCGCGCTCCTCCGTTCTTTCCGGCGACAGCCAGTCACCCCTCCCCTTCCCCTCGCCGCGGCGGGGGCGGGGGGCGCAAGGTCGCCGTCAGGCGGCGCAGACGCCCAGCGGCTCCGGGGAGGGACTTGGCCGGGTCTGGCCCTCGGCGCGGGGAGGAGGCGAGGAGCTGAGCTAGCGGCCAGGCTCGGGGGCGGGCACTGGTCCGGGAGCAGCGAACCGGTCGGAGGGCCCGTGGGGACAGCGCGCGGCGAGGGGACCCGCTCCCGCGGCAGGAGCCAGGCCCGCGCTCCGCCTTCCGTCCTCTCCCGAGCGAACACGGAGGGAAGGCGCCCTCTCCTTGCGGGCCCGGAGCTGCAGAGGCATCGCGGGGCGCGGCCGAGGGGTGGAGAAAGGAGAGGGAGCCGATCGGCCGGGCGGCAGGGACTCGCGGGGCCGCGGCTCCGCCAATCTGCGGGCGCTGACGCGGGGGGCGGCTCCGCGGCGTTCGGATATCTGCCCGCCCGGGCGCGGGCATCGCGAGGCTCCGCCGTGGGCACTGCGCTCGGCTCGGCGCTGCACCTGCCGGGGATCGCCCGCCGCTCGGTGTGCCCCCCGCCCGCTCCGCCTCCCCTCCGGATCCCCGCCTCCGGGCCGCAGCGCGAGAGGGCCCAGCCCTGCCCCAAAGAGCCGCCCTTTCTCCACCGCCCGGCCCGGCGCCCGGCGCGGCCAGCGGAGCCCGGATCGGATTGCGCCCAGTCGCCACCGCCATCCCCAGGCCGCGCGCCCCGGCAGGAATGGGGCGCCGCACGGGGCCCCCGCGCGCCTGATGAGCGCGGCCGGCCCAGAGCCGGTCATTCGACTGGGCCCCAGCTCCGCGGACGAGGACCCTTGGGCCCGGACGCGGAGGGCGCGGCAGCTCCGGAGAGGCGAGAGGGACCGACCCGAGATGGCCCGGCCGGCGCGTGCTTGGGCGGTGGGCGCTTCCCACGTGGCGCGGGCCTGCGAGCATCCCCGGAGCTGGTAGCTGCCGGAAGCCAGATGGACCTTGATCCGTGTGGCGCCTCGTTCGTGCCGAGCCAAGCCTAGAGGGCGCGGGCGGGCGCTCCGAGGCGCCGTGAAGATGATCCAGGTGCGCCGGTTCCGCGTGCTCGTCCTGATGGTCTTCCTCGTGGCCTGCGCGCTGCACATCGCGCTGGACCTGCTGCCCCGGCTGGAAAGGCGCGCGCGGCCCCCGGGGGAGCCCGGCTGCTCCTGCGCGCAGCCCGCGGCCGAGGCGGCGCCCGGCTGGGCCCAGGCGCGCGGCCGCCCCGGGGAGCCCTCCGCCGCCGGCGACGCGGGCTGGCCCCACAAGCACACGCTGCGCATCCTGCAGGACTTCAGCTCCGACCCGTCCTCCAACCTCACGTCCCACTCGCTGGAGAAGCTGCCGCCCGCCGAGCCGGCCGAGGGCGCCGTGCGGGGCCAGGATTCCCGGGCGCCCAGACCCCGCGGCCCGGCGCACCGGCCTCTGCTTCGAGACCCCGGCCCCCGGCGGCCCGCGCCTCCGCCCGGCCCCAGCGGGGACGGTTCGCTCCTCGCCCGGCTGTTCGAGCACCCGCTGTACCGGGTCGCCGTGCCCCCGCTGACCGAGGACGACGTCCTCTTCAACGTGAACAGCGACATCAGGTTCAACCCCAAGGCGGCGGCGGAGAACCCCAACTGGTGAGCGGGTCCAGGGCCGGGGTGGGCGCCGGCAGGCCCGGCCCCTCAGGCAGCCACGCGCCCTTTGAGAATAAAGACCACCCGTGTGCCTTCCCCAGAAAAGGCCCTTCCGCGCCCTGGGCACCGTGTGCGGAGCTTGTGGGCCCCACCTGCCACCCCTGCCTCTTGTCCCCGCTGCCTTTGTCTCGGGAAGGGCTGCGTCCCTGAGGGGCAGGTGTGGGGCTGCTCCTGGTCTGCCGCCTGGGCCTCTGGGCAGGGGAGCCAGGGAGGGTCCTCCAGGCCCTGGTCCCAGGCCTGGGAAGTGGGTCAGGCCATGAATGAATGATGAGCTGCGGGTGGAGTGAGGGAGAGCCCACCCTGCCCGGGCCTGGGAGCCAAGCCTGCTCTGTGCGAACTTGTCACTGAGATCCGTTAGCTAGCGGACGGGTGTGCGGGCTCCGAAGGCTAACGAAGGGCTCTCCCAGCCGCTGTGCCAGTGCCCGCTGCGTGGGGCGGCCAGGGTGACAGCTTCACGGGGTGACAGCTTCCCAAACCGGGAGAAGCATCCGCCAGAAGCATCTCTTTAAACTGTCCTGGTCTAAACCCTCCCCCCAAGGCCCTCCTCATCGGCAAAGAGCAAGCTGAGCAGATGCTGCGAGCAGGGTGGTGAAATATTAACCAGCAGCGCGGCCGGAATAAACAGCTACCTGGGGAGGTTACCCAAGCCCGGGGACGGCCAGGAGCCCAGACCTCTCAGAAAGAGCCTTCTCCTCGGAAATGTGGCCAGGCGTGTGTGGTGTCCGAATGCCCCACCGTGCATGCTTGGGGGCCTTCAGAGGAGAGAGCCCAGAGTCAGTGGTGGGGGGAGCCCCACCCTTCGTGTCCACTGTGGTAGGGACTTGGGGCCGGGAAGGCCACGTGCAGGTGAATTAGACCTGGGACGAGTCCACCTTTCCCCCCAGCCCAGCAGGAAGTGGGGTCCGCTCTCCCCAGGCATGTGAGGACAGCCTCGTGGGTGGCAGGTCCTGCCTCCTTCCTCTCTCTCCACCCACGACTGCCCTCGTTAAAATAAATTTAGTCGGTTGCGTCAGCCTTAGCCCTGGCTGCTGGAGCCAGAGCAGAGTTCCCAGGGAAAGATTCTGACAGGCTGGGCGTGTCAGACTTGCACACAGTCTGTGGTCAACGATGAGCTCGGTCTCCCCCCGCCCCCGACCCAGGAGCAAGGCCCCTTGCACCCCAAGCTGACGTCATGCTGTCTGGCGGCCTTGGTGACCCCAGGACAGACATGCTGGGGCCTCGCGCCGAGCTTCTGGTTGCTTCTGCTTTAGTTACAACTGTCTGTGGGGCTCGGGGGTAAGTAGGAATTACGGCCTCCAGAGGTGTGATTAGTCCTTAGAACAGCAGCCACAGGAAAACACAGACCTGGCACGGCCCCTTGGCACAGAAGCTGCGTTGGTTCAGACCCAAAGTTAAAACCTTGGCGGCAGCAGCCGACCCCCCTGGTTGTCCGTCCGCTCCCTGCTGACTGGGGTCCCTTCATCTCCGTAGGCCGCACGACGGCCCCGAGAGCGAGGACTTCGCACCCACGGGGGAGGCGGCCGTGGACAGCTACCCCAACTGGCTCAAGTTCCACATCGGCATCAACCGGTACGAGCTGTACTCCAGGGACAGCCCTGCGGTCGATGCCCTGCTGCGGGACCTGGGCACCCAGAAGATAACCAGTGTGGGTAGGTGCCTCGCTGTGCGTGCTACGGGCGCGTGACTGGCATGCAACGGGGCCCGGGGGCCCGTGCCCCAGCTGGAGCATCCCCACCGGCATCTGCAGGCCCGGAGGAGGGGCCAGGCGGCGTCAGGCCACGTGCAGGTGAGGGGACGTGCACTCAGCCCTTCCCCAGCTGAGGAGGGCACAGCTCCCACCACCAGCAAAGAGGGGACACCCAGGGGCTGCGCCCCTCCCTCCATATGGCGGGCTCAGGAGCATCCAGCGCTGCCTGGGTTGGGCGGCTCCCAAGCTTAGCCGTGCTCTGCCCTTCCGTATGGACGGCGACCCGGGCTCCGTTGTGCAGGTGCAGCCTCGCACTCTGGTTGGCAGGCAGCCGCCCTGAGCACCTTGGGATCTGCTGAATCGGACAGAAAGGGCAGCGGTTACTGGTTCCGGGAAAGCGTGTCAGCAGTGGTGTCTGCCGCGGGGAGGTCTGAGCCTTTGATCTCGGGCCTCGGGAAGGCCCCAGTGTCTGCAGTGGCTGGAGATGCAGGGGGCCGGGCAGATCCCTGGGCGGGAGCACCGTTCCCGGCGGGTGCCCGCCTAGCGGGCTGTGAGCGAGGTCTCCACGCTATGCACCGGCAGCAGTCCCGGTGCTGGGAGGGCGCCAGTCGCCGGGGGCTGTCCTATTGCTGACTGGGCAGTTAGGTGCGGCCTGAGACAGGCAGGTGAGCTCCAAGTTCTCTGGAGTCTGCTCTGGGCTCTGCCAGGCCTGAGCTGCTTGCTGAGGGGAGGCAGACGGGTGGCTCCTCCCGGCATGAGAGGCTCACCCTGGATCAAGCGGTGTCTCCTCGCCTAGCTTGCTGCCTGGAGGAACCCTAGAGCCGCTCCCCCGCCCAGCACCGCCCCGCCTCCCTGCTGACCCCGCTGGGTCAGGGCTCGGGCCTTGCTGGGCAGCAGCGAACGGTGGGGATTGTCGGGGAGAGCCTCCGCCGGGTGCCCCGTCCCTCTGAGAGGAGTGTGGCTGTTGGGGAGACGTCCGGTGTCTTGCCACCTCCTCCATCTACTCAGCAGACTTTCGTGGGCACCACCTGCATTTGGGCCCGTCCTGGTGGCAGGCAGTCGAGGATGAACCCAGCCTTGATGTGATTCTGCTGCCTCCTGACCTGAGGGTCCCAGGGCGACAGGAAGGACGCATGCAGACCAGGGGCAGACGCTTTAAGCGCCGCATAGACCCTATCCCGTCCTGGTGAGTCCTGGAGACTTACCTGAGTGTGGGCTCGGCAGGAAGGGCAGGGTGGGCGGGGCTTCCTGCTGAGAGAGACTGCCTGCTGCTGCCTGTGTGCACTTCCCTCCGCCTCAGTTTCCCCACTTGTCAAGTGGGCTCGTGTCTCTCAGGAAGTTTGCATCTTATTCTGATAATGTGGTGAGTGTGAGCAAACCTGTAAAATATTAACTGGTGCTTGGCAGCCTGGGCTTCCATGCCCCACGCCCCACCCCCACCATGTCTGGGGCAAATGCAGGGTCAGGGTCAGGGTCAGGGCTGTGAGGGTGCAGAGGCTGGGCCACCTCACCCTCAGAGAGCAGACACCTCCCAGCCCTCACTGGACACGCTTGGTGCAGAGGGCAGGGCTCCAAAGCCAGGGGCAGCTGCGGGGGGAGAGGGGGGCAGCTGTGGCGGGGGCACTGCTGGGTGGGGGTCACCTCCAGGGCTCACAGGCAGCTTTGCTGACCCTGGGCACCCTCCTCCTCTCATCCCTGCAGCGGCCTGGCCTTGGGGTGCCCCCGCCCCAGGGTTCTGGCTGAGGGTGCCCTGGGGAGAGTCCCTGCCCGTCAGGGCCTGGGCTGTCTGAGCTGATCTACTCACCCCCGACTACACGGACCAGCCGGTCCTCCCCTGTCTGTTCCTGGGGCGGTGGGTCCGTCGGAGCGAGGGCGGGTCAGTCAGGGTCACTCTGCAGGTGCTAATTGGGCCACAGGTATCACCGATGGGACTGGGTGCCCTGCCCCCCCGTAGAACATGGGCCTGGTTCTGCCAGTCGCCAGCCACAGTAGCTTTGGGCACACGGACTGACCTCTCGTGCTCATGGGGCACCGGGTGGTGATAACCTGGACCGTAACCTCCAGCTTGCAGATCTGAAATCCAAACAGCCCATTGGACAGCAAAGGCCTGGCTCAGCCTGAACGTGTGGGGAAAGCCTGAGCCGCAGCCGACGAGACGGCGTGATCCATGTTGTTTCACTCGCAGTGGGTCAGGTGCTTCCTCGGCTCTGCCCAGACCCAGGCAGCACATACACAACGAGCGTCACGCAGACACCGCTCACTGCGGTCCTGAAATTTCCGAAATCCCCGAGCATGAACACGTCTGCCCGAGAGATTGTGAAGGACGTGAACCCACGGGACGTACTTCACGGGTCATCGCGAGGCTCACGGGGAAAGGAGAGATGAGAACAGCTGGGCCGAGTCCCTGCGGGGTGGGTCTCTGTGGAGTGATCTCCGTGGGGGGCCCGAGCCCCTCACCCGGCGCCGCCATGGGGAGGGGCCTCAGCCAGACACTTGCCCCCTCCCGCTGCCTGGGCCTGGAGGTGCTCCCGGGCGAGTTCCTGTTTGTGAAAAGCCCCCTGCGCCTGAGGAAGCAGGGCGTCCTCCCCCTGTGAGCAGAGTGAGCAGCATCCGGGGTCCCGGGGTCCAGGAGACCAGGGGTCCAGGCCCGGCCGCCTCTGCAGGGAGCGGAGAGGAGCTGGCCCAGGGCCAGCGGCAGGTGTCTCCCATGACCCCACCCTTCCTGGGAGGTGTTGCCCCCACGTCCACTGGACATTTGGTTGAAAACCCAGCTGCTTGAGACAAGCCCTGGCTGGGCCCTCACATAGCAAGCAGGTCCTGCCGGGCAGGTGTGGAGACTGGGGTCCCCGGATGCGAGGGTGTCCGTGTGGGAGCTGCCCGCTGCTGGGGGCCCGCCCGGCATTGCTGTGGCCGAGGGGGCTGCGGCTTCGAGGCCCCATGGGGACCCGGGATGGCACCTCCTTTACGGGAGCCCAGAGCCTGCCAGGATTTAAGGGTTCGCATCCCCGTCCTCCTGAGCATGAAATGGAAGGACAGGAAGCCAGAAGTCCCAGGGACCGCAGTGAGGGCGTAGAAAAGACCTCGATTTAAAGAGCCAGAAACCCAGCCTTCTGGCCGCCACCTGCAGGAAGGGAAACAGCCTCCGGGAGGGGAGGCCGGCCTGAGGCTGGGACATCCCCGTGCGCGGGGGGCGGTCACTCGATCGTCCCGTTGTTCACGTGATTGTACCTGAACCCCGGTGTTGTTGGGGGGAGCGTGACTCCTGTGATGCTCGCGGCGCTTTCTCACCGGATGGCCCCCAAAGTCGCCAGCTGAGAGCCACTGACCGCTTCAGAAGCGCGTGTGGCCGGTGGGGCTGTGTTCGTGGCCAGGCTCCTGGCTCCGGGCAGCATGGCCGCCTTCGAAGGCTCAAGACGTCACCTCCTCTGTTCAGCTTGGACTCGGGCGTGCGGCACCTCCCGTCGGCGCGAATGAGATCGCCACCCTGCACGGTCACGGATGCGAAGAATCAATGACACAGTTAATGGCTCTGACCTTGGAATGACTTACAAAGGAGAGCCGCGTGGCCGGAGAGGACTGGAGCGGCCTCTTGCCGGAAATGCCGACGGGTCAGGACAAACCCTCGCTGGTCCCTGAACCAAGGAGAACGGCCCCCTGGGACAAAGTCCTGGGCCCTGGTGGGGGCAGCGGAGTCGGGGCTAACTGGCTGGGGGAACAGGCTGTGTCGGGGGCAGCCCTCAGCTGCTGCTCTGGGTGCCGGGCGCATGTTGCCTGCCTCCTTCCAGCACAGGAAGGCCACAGGGCGCCTCCTGTCCCCAGTGCAAGGCGGCCGTGAGCCCCGTGTCCGGGGCCTAGAGACAGAACGGAAAATGCCCAACGAGCCAGACCCCCCGGCCCAGCGCTGAGGGGCAATAGGTCGTCCCCGAGGGTGACTGAGCTGAACGTGGAGAAGGCAGCAACTAGCGGAGCCCCCTCAGCGCTCCTCCAGCCTCTGGTCCAAGGTCAAGAACAAATGCCCAGCCCGGCTGGCGTGGCTCAGGGGTTGAGCATTGACCTATGAACCAGGAGGTCACGGTTCGATTCCTGGTCAGGGCACAGGCCCAGGTTGTGGGCTCGATCCCCAGTGGGGGCGTGCAGGAGGCAGCTGATGCATGCTTCTCACTCGTCGATGTTTCTGTCTCTCTCTCCCTCTCCTTCCTCTCTGAAATCAGTAAAAACACATTTAAACCAACAACAGAAAGAACAAAAGCCCTGCCAGCGCTGACCCGGCGGCCCGGCCCGGCCCCTGCTTGCTCCGTTAGCGCAGACGGCAGCTGTGGCCCCGAACCCAACGGGTGTGTGTTCCTCGGATCCCAGGGAAGAGCTGGTTTCCACCCGGCAGTGCGCTCAGTTCCCTTTAAGTAAAAAGTTTTCAGAACAGCAGTGAGCCATCTTCCAGGAAAGTGGGCACCGGGCGGCAGTGATTTCGGCTCCGCCTTCCGAGGGCGCGGGTGGTGGCCTGAAGTCGGCAGCGCTGGCAGGTCCAGGTGGGTTAGTGGTCACGGGCATCTCGGTGCCAATGAGCCGTGAATTGCAAAGCATCATGGAGACCTATGAACGCGTATTAACATGTACCATTAATGATGCGTGTTGATGATGACCATCAATCAATGTTAATTACTAACGTGTTACACGCAGTTGGGGATGTGACTTGAGGGTTACCAGGAATGACTGTGCTGGACGAAGGGTCCGTGGCCGGAGGACTGGAGAGCAGGGCGCGCACAGGGGCACCGCGAAGGAGTGGCCGAGGGTGGGTGTGGAAGAGCCGGCCTGGATGCCCGGGTGCCCTGCGTGCTGGCGACTGGATGGAGGCTGGGGAGATGGAGAGCAGGTGGCAGATGATGAGGGATGTGGTCAGCGAGAGTGACTTCCGGGGCCATGGCCGCGGGATGTGCCTGGCCTGCTGCCCGTGGGACCCTTCTTGGGTCCCTCCCCAGGGCTGAGGTTGCTGTCCACGGGACCCTGGAGCCCAGACAGATGAGGGCCCTGGCAGCTCCACCCCAGGCCTTTGCCTGCACGCCTGGCTCCCCCTCGCATTGGCCTCTGCTCTCCTGGGACAAGGTTGCCTGAAGTCGCCAGCCTCGGTCTGTGTGTGAGAGAAAACCCTAAACCCACCCCCCCCTCCTCACGGCCGGTCTGTGCCCAGCTCCACTGCTGTGGCCCTCAGCCCGGCCACCTCCCAGGGGCCATCCTGCCAGGGAGAGCGGGCTGCCCATCTGGGCACAGGCTCCTGGGCACCTGCCTCTCCCCAGCCGGCCTTTGCCAGGACACCGACAGTGAGGTGTGGGTTTGTAGGGAGACAACACCGGATTTCAGAGCAGAACTTGAAATGTCTTTCCTCATGGCCCTAGCATGGCCACGTGAGAGGTGGATGCCGTGGGAAGGTGGCCCCCAGAGGAGAGAAAGGGTGTCCAGGACGGGGTGATGGCTGGCATTTCTGGAGTCCTCAGTGGAGTTGAACGCCTTTTAATTTCTAATTAGTGTCCTGCTGCACGGATTTGTGCACATTGAAAGGAAATTAATTAGGAGGAATATTTTAACGTCACTCTTCGCCCTTTCTCTATAACAGAAGTGTCAACCAAATTCATGATTGACAATGACAGATCGAAACACGTGTGCAATTGGAGCCAGCGAGAGCTTTATATGTATCGTGCATGTGCGAGTCAACTTAGCCTTTTATGTGTGTGTGTGTGTGTGTGTGTGTGTGTGTGTGTGTATAAAGCCCAGCGACTGGAATGGCAGAACGACCAGTGGCTATGACCGCACTGTGGCAGCCAACCAGCCTGATCTGGGCCCTAATCGCCCCCCCCCCCCCATGCTAGCCTGGTCTCCGGTCAGCCCCCAACACCCCAAACAGGGGCAGGGCCAGCTGGCCAACCACCTGTAGCCCCTCCCCCCCCGTTGGCCCGGCCTGATGGGCCCCCATCGGGGTGGACTGACCGGACCCCACCCATGCAGGAATTCATGCACTGGGCCTCAAGTATAGAATAAACTTGCTTAATTAGACCTGCTTTCTGATGCAGCTAAACTTTTTCCAGCCCAGTGAAGCACCCCAACTTCTCTTTCAGGTAATTGTCAGCAACACAGCAGGAAATATCAACACGAAGCAGATTATTATTGTAGATCACGCAGGGATAACAAAGGGTAAAATATTTAACTGCAGCAGTGTCTGACTATATTCTGCGCAGTGAGAAAACCTGAAGTCATTTTCAAGGTCCACCATTTCTTACTTCTGTTCAATTGGGTCAAGTTTCTAAACTTCCTAAATCTCCGTTTTCTGGCTAATGAAAAGAAAATAGGATTCTACCAAGTCTCCTATCTGCCTACTCCAGGACTTCTGTGAGGATCAAATGAGATGAGGAAGGGGGGAATGCTTCACAGGCATTTGGTTAAAGTGTAAAATGTCTGCACCTGGCTATAAAGCAAGTCGTGTTCCTGGGCTGCAGAAACTCCAAGGAAGCTAGTCGCTAGGGAGAGGAGGCCGGGACATCATTACCCGGCGCTGACAACCACTGTTTCTGGGCTGGGCTGGGCTGTGGGCCGCATTTTGCGCCATGGGGTCTTGGCAGCATTGGCTGTGATTTGGTGGGGTGTCGGTCGCTCCGGCGTGGCGAGGCCTGCGTCCCACGTGGGGGAGGCCGAGTGTTGGTTTGTAGGCACCAGGTCCGTGGTGCCGTTTGTTTTTAAATGGCCAGTGCACATCATGGCAGCTCCTGTGTTGAGCATCTGCCCCTGGTGGTCAGTGTGCATCATAGCTACCGGTCGGATGGGCACTTAGCCTTTTACGTATATAGGTTACTTGTTTGCTCTGTGGGGAGCAGCAATGCAAGTGGATTTGCTTCCAGAGCAAGAGGGATTAAAGCGGCCAGGTTTGCATAATGTTTTGTTATTGAGAGAAGCCAGCATTACCAGCCCTGGAATGAGCCGGGGCGGGGGGGGGGGGGGGGGGGGGGGCGGGAAAGCTGCCTCTGATTGGCCCGGGAGGGAAATTAAACCCAGTGGCCCCAACTGTTACATGGAAATGGGGACGTTGTGGGGGCGGCATAGAGCCACCAGTGTTTGAGTAGCCACTGCTGTTCTCATCTTGTTAAAGGCGCGGAGATTGTTCATGGTGAGAGGAGAGAAGATTAAACTCACCTGCAGCTCTCGGGAGAGAACCTCCGTCCGCCTGCAGGGCCGCGCTAATAATCAAGTCACGGCAGCTGCCGCGTCCTTCACGCTCGGCATGTTGGGAGGCCTCGTGGCACTCTGTCCCTCGGGTGTTTCCAGTGTTTTGCAGGGAAGTGGCTTTGTGTCCCCGAGGAGGGCGCAGGCTGGTACAGCCACTAGTGGACCCGCGTGCACAGGGATCATGGAACCTGAGAGCTCTCGGTCCTGGACGCCCGGGCCAGGCCCTGGACACAGCCGGCGTGGCCGCAGCAGACGCCGCATTGGGAGGAGTCGGCCGGTGGGGGCGGAACCTGGAGGCAGGGTCTGGGCTTGGCGCTCAGGGGCCACGGGCCACCGACAACCTCAGGGAGGTAACTCGCTCCCCGTGGCAACCTGCCGTCCTGGGGTGCCCCGTCGGGTGCTCTCCCGAAGCGTCAGGGCGTCACCCCCTCGTGGGGCTGCTGCCCGAAGAGGTGGGTGGGTCTCAGCCCCGTGTCGCAGGTGAGCGGCCCCTGCAGCCAACAGGGCAACTCATACGCTCCCTGTTGTCTGGACGCCCCCGGCCCCATGGAGGAGGCTGGCGGCACCCTGAGCCCCACTTCACGAGGGGACACTGAGTTAGGGAGCCTGAGCTCCTAGGTGCCCAGCCGTAGGGGCTGAGCGGAGCCGGCAGGCTCAGGGCCGCTGGTGGGGGGCAGCTCCTCAGCCCGGACGGAGGAGTGCAGGGAAGGGGAAGACAGCAGGCAGGTGGGACGTGCTTCCTTACGAACAAAGCAGCCGCAGCCGGCTGGTCGGGCAGCTTCTATACGCGCTCACACCGAGAGGCCTCGTGCCGATTAGGGACGCCCGTGCCACGTTAACATACGTTAACACCAGCAGGTCCCGTGAGGGTGGGCTGCACAGTGCCCACGGCGTGCACGCTTAGGGCAGGGGCCTTCCCTGGTGACACTGCTGTCCTCGCCTGCACGTGTGCCCCTGGGACCCGGGCGCTCTGGTCAGGGCCCCACAGCAAGCCCTCCAGCAGCGTGGCCGCCTGCACGGCGACGCCCTCCCGCCTCAGCCCTGGTGTGTTCTCAGCTCGTGTCCACCCTCCCGGACCTCAGCTCTGCCCGGGCCCTGCAGGCCCTCCCTGACCGGCAGCCTCCGGTCCTCGGTCCTCCACACGCTGCCCTCAGCGGCCTCCTTCCCTCGTCTGAGTGGACGATCCCCACGTGTGCGCCACACGCTGGCCCGCCTCAGGCCGCTCCTGGGCTGTCCCGAGGCTTCCAGGCTCACCTGGCCCCACCTTCACCTCCAGGCTGTTCCTCCTCCACCAGCTGCTCCAGCTGAAACTCCGGGGTCACCCTAGTCTCTTCTCCCCCTCCATACCCCAACACTCCCTCCAATGGCTCCTCCATCCCAGATAGTTCTTGAATTTTCCCATTTTCTCCATCTCTTTCCTCATCTCCTCCACCCCCCCCCCCCGCCCCCAGCTGGCCTTCACCCTTCAGCCCTGTAGTCAGCTCCCCACACGGAGGGGACAGCACCCACCTGCTCCCACCCCTCCTGCCCTCGGGACCAGTGGCCACCAGAGCCCACCAGGTGCCGCGATGTGCCCGGCTCTCTCCTGGCCCCCTGCCCTGCCTTCCTGACCACCCCCTGCTCTGTGGGGGCAGCTTCAGCGTCTCCCCAGAGCGGCCTCTGAGGGCTCCTCCTGGCGTGGACCTCCCACCACAGCCTGAAGCCTCCGGTGCTTGTGGGTTACGGGTCCCACCCAGTTGAACGTGGACCCTGGTGGGGACACCTTGCCTCGCATCACCCGTGACGTCACCCTTTCTTGGGGTGACAGGGCTGGTCGGCCAGCTCATCTCCTGTGTGTGTGTAGCTGTGTCTTTGTGTGAGTAGGTGTGTGCGGGTGTCCAGGTGTGAGGGGTGTGTCTGTGTGTGAGTAGGTGTGTGCAGGTGTCAGGTGTGAGGGGTGTGTCTGTGTGTGAGTAGGTGTGTGCAGGTGTGAGGGGTGTGTCTGTGTGAGTAGGTGTGTGTGGGTGTCAGGTGTGAGGGGTGTGTCTGTGTGTGAGTAGGTGTGTGCAGGTGACCAGGTGTGAGGGGTGTGTCTGTGAGTATGTGTGTGCGGGTGTCAGGTGTGAGGGGTGTGTCTGTGTGTGAGTAGGTGTGTGCAGGTGACCAGGTGTGAGGGGTGTGTCTGTGTGTGAGTAGGTGTGTGCGGGTGACCAGGTGTGAGGGGTGTGTCTGTGTGTGAGTAGGTGTGTGCAGGTGTCCAGGTGTGAGGGGTGTGTCTGTGTGAGTAGGTGTGTGCAGGTGTTAGGTGTGAGGGTGTGTCTGTGTGAGTAGGTGTGTGCGGGTGTCAGGTGTGAGGGGTGTGTCTGTGTGAGTAGGTGTGTGCAGGTGTCCAGGTGTGAGGGGTGTGTCTGTGTGAGTAGGTGTGTGCAGGTGTCCAGGTGTGAGGGGTGTGTCTGTGTGAGTAGGTGTGTGCGGGTATCAGGTGTGAGGGGTGTGTCTGGGGCAGGAGGCACTGCTGGCAGGTGTGTGCACCAGCCGGTCCCTTTGTGGGTTGGCCTGGGAGAGATTCTGCCCCAACATCTGAATGGGGAGGAGGGCGTGTCGGCATCGTTGTGAGGAACCCCAAACTTCCCAGGCAGAATGGGGGCCCTTGGCCATGCCCAGGGCCGAGGCCGTGAGGTCTGCGTGGGGAGCAGAGGGTCGGGCAGCAGGTGACCCTGTGTCTTTGCTTCCCTGCAGCCATGAAGTCGGGGGGCACTCAGCTCAAGCTCATCATGACGTTCCAGAACTACGGGCAGGCCCTGTTCAAGCCCATGAAGTAAGTGCGGGCGCCGGCAGCAATGGGGCGCGGGCGGGGGGGGGGGAGGGGACACGAGGTGCGAAGGAGGTGTGGAGGGGGCACAGAGGGGGCACAGAGGGGGACTGGGCTGGGCTAGTGAGGCCACAGGCACCAGGTTTGGTGGAAGGTGCAGTGTGTCCTCCCGTAGTGTTTTGGGGTGAACTCTGCGACTGCTCCCGGCTTTCTCCCCGCTGCCTGCTGCCCCACCCTCATCCCTGTTACCCAGCGGGAAACCACTGCTGCTCCGTCTGCCCCTCGGAGGGAGGACCCCACCCCCGCCTGGCTCAGGGTCAGCAGTCCCCTGTGGGGCCGGGGTGGGCGTTTCGGGGTCTGCAGGCCACGTGGTCTGTGTCCCAGCCGCTCAGAGCTGCCCCCGCCCCAAAGCAGCCAGATAAGCGGATGGGCCTGGCTGTGCTCCTGCAGCGCTTCAGCTGTAGCCCCGTGGCCGTGGCTTGTCCTGCTCTAGGAAACGGGAACGCTGCCACCACGTGAACGTGAGACACCAAGTGGCCCTGCAGACCCTGTGGCCACCTGGCCGCCCCAGGGGCACCCATCAAACGATTAAATCCACGACGAATAGTCTCTTCAGTGAAAAACTTCCTTCTGTGGCCGTGTCCTCCTTGTACACTGTTGGCAGGATACTCTGAACTACTTGGATGAGGGGCGGTGGGTCCGGGACGTGTAGTTGGTGTGACACGTGGCTGACGTAAAAGCTTAAGGGATATACATACACGAGGAGTGAGGATATTTTTTCATTGATTTTTTTAAAAAAGCAGAAGGGAGCAGGGAGAGAGAAACATTGATGTGAGAGAATCACATTGCCTGGTTGCCTCCCACATGCACCCCAACTGGGGGGCGGGGACCGGACCTGCAACCCAGATACATGCTTTGACCGGGAATCAAACCCAAGGCCCTCCGGTGCTCAGTTCAAAGCTCCAACCACTGAGCCATGCTGGCCGGGTGGATCATATATTTTTAACAGGCATCGAGAAGCGTATAATTAACACGTTAGCCCAGGAGTTCCTGGATATTCAAGTAAGATTTTTTAACAGCTTTATCAAGATAATAGGGGCCCGGTGCACAAATTCGTGCACCTTGAAAGGCACTGTGGGCCTCAAGGCTGTGGTGGGCACAGGGGCAGGTCTCGGCCCATCCTCTGTGCCCCCACCCTGATGCCCAGTCCCCTGTATGCCAGTAGCCCTGCCCCTGCGGCTGCTGCTCCCACAGGCTGACAGCACCAGCCCCGCTCGCACCCACTGATGGCGCAGAGCGATTGGGGCTGGAGCCAGCAGCGGCTGCTGCCCCGATCTCCCCTCAGGAGCAGGAGGAGGTGGAGAAGCCCTCAGGGGCGATCGGGACCAGCAGCCACTGCTCACACTCACTGATGGTGCCAAGCGATCGGGACCAATCAGGACCCGCTGGCAGCGGGTGCAAGCGCTGGGCGGGACCGAAGTTCACGGGAGCAAAGAATTTTCAGTAACCACCAGAGGCTCGCCCCAATGACAGCGACTGGCGCCCCGCTGTGGTCTGGTGCCCCACTCACCTGCTGCACCATCCCGCCACTACCAGTGCCCACCATGTTCCATGTTCTGCTGTGCTGCCAATACCCGCCATATTCCACGTGTGACCCCTGGTGGTCAGCTCACGTTGTAGTGACCGGTTGTTCGGTTGTTCGGTTATTCTGCCATCCGGTCTATTTGCACATTAGGGTTTTATATAGATAGATAATTCACATATCACCCTCGTCACCCAGGTGAAGTCCATAGTTCTGTGCTGTTAGCATGCGCACCGAACTGCGTGTCCGCCACCAGGATCAGTTCTAGGACCTGCCCATTATGCGGAGAGGCCGTGAACCCCAAGTCCTCACTCACTCACGGCCTCTAGGCTCTGCAACGTTGAGCAAAATGACACGTGAGGAAACGCCTCGCCGCAGGCTGTGGTGTGAACAGGAGTTAGTTCCTAGGGCAGCTCACCTGTGGGACGAGGGAGGACGTAGCAAAGCATGTGAGGGGCCCTGTGACAGGTTGCTGCCCCCACTTCTCCTTGCCCTCCTCTGCCGGGCGACCGCTGGCCCCCGTCGGTCTCCATGTGTCTCCATGTTCTGGGGCTTTCGAATGCATGGAATCGCGAAATGTGCTCTCTAATGGCTTCTCCCCCTCAGCCTCACGTCCTCAAGGCTCATCGAGTTGTGGCAGGTGCCAGGGCCTAGCTCCTATTTTAAAAAAATAATTTTATTGATCTCAGAGAGGAAGGAAGGGAGAGGGAGAGACAGAAACATCCATGATGAGAGAGAATCATGGATCGGCTGCCTCCTGCACACCCCACACTGGGGATCGAGCCTGCAACCTGGGCATGTGCCCTGACCGGGAATTAAACGGTGACCTCCTGATTCATAGGTCGATGCTCAACCACTAAGCATGCCGGCCGGGCCTGACGCCTTTTTAAGGTGGAACAACATTCCATCGTGTGGCTGGGTCACAGTTCATACATCTTCACGCAAGGGCATTTGGGCTGTTCCCACTTGTTGGCCTTAAGAATAATGCTGTTGGGAACATCCATGTACCAGGTTTGGGGTGGACGTGTGTTTTCTTTTCTTTTGGGTAAATGCCCAGGAATGCAAGCGCCGGGCATGTAATAACCACCTTGACCTGCTCGGGAACTGCCGACTGCCTTCCACAGCAGTTACCCAGCCACAGCCTGCCGGCAGCCTCGCTCCACGAGACACTGGTGATTACCGAGCCCTGGATTCCCGCCATCCCAGCGGGCGGGGTGTCTGTGGACTGACTGGCGTCTCCAACGACGGACGACGTGCAGCGGCTTCCACGCCCGTGTTGCCGTCTCTGTCTTCTTTGCAGAAACGTCTATTCAGGTCTCTTGCCATTTCTTCAGTTGTTTTTGTTAAGCGGCTGTAAGAGTTCTTCATGTATTTCGGACACCTGTGTGGTGTCCTTTCTAATTTTCAGAATGTCTAGTTTACCTATTGTTGTTGCTTGTGATTTTGGTGTAACATTTAACACACCAGTTCTGATATTGAAAAATAGATAGCGGTGCAGGCGCTGTGTGTAAACGTGTATCTGTAGGTAGTGGTGCAGGTGCCGTGTGTAAACGTGTATCTGTAGGTAGTAGTGCAGGTGCCGTGTGTAAGTGTGTATCTGTAGGTAGTGGTGCAGGTGCCATGTGTAAATGTGTGTCTCTAGGTAGTGGTGCAGGTGCCGTGTGTAAACATGTATCTGTAGGTAGTGGTGCAGGTGCCGTGTGTAAACGTGTATCTGTAGGTAGTGGTGCAGGTGCCGTGTGTAAGCGTGTATCTGTAGGTAATGGTGCAGGTGCCGTGTGTAAGCGTGTATCTGTAGGTAGCGGTGCAGGCGCTGTGTGTAAACGTGTATCTGTAGGTAGTGGTGCAGGTGCTGTGTGTAAGCGTGTATCTGTAGGTAGTGGTGCAGGTGCCGTGTGTAAACGTGTATCTGTAGGTAGTGGTGCAGGCGCCGTGTGTAAACGTGTATCTGTAGGTAGTGGTGCAGGTGCCGTGTGTAAGCGTGTATCTGTAGGTAATGGTGCAGGTGCCGTGTGTAAGCATGTATCTGTAGGTAGCGGTGCAGGCACCGTGTGTAAACGTGTATCTGTAGGTAATGGTGCAGGTGCCGTGTGTAAACGTGTGTCTGTAGGTAGTGGTGCAGGTGCCGTGTGTAAGCGTGTGTCTGTAGGTAGCGGTGCAGGCGACTGTGTGGCTGACCTTCGGTGTGGTGTCCCCGCCGAGTGCGCGGGCCTGGCAGCCTTTCTGTGGCCTTGGGTCCATGCCTTCTGCGTACTGACACGTGCTGGCAGCCGGTGGCCGCAGAGGGCATGTGGCTGCCCCCAGCGCCTGCCCCTCCTTCCCTCCTTTTCCTTCCGAAACTCAGGCCGCTCTGCTGGTTGTGACACGCACACACACCACCCCTCGAAGCTGTTTCCTGTCTCCATGTTGTTGTCAGGACTGGGCGGCGGCTGCTCCGGGCGTAGCGGGTGGCGGGGGCTAGTGGCTCTTCCTCGCATCAAGTCACTTGACCTTTCCGATCACAGGGCAGTCTTTACTACCCACTCTCCTGCCCTCTCCTTCCAGGAGGAGACACGGATCAGAGGGTTACATAAACAAGGAGTGGGCGCAGACCAGGGCTTGGGCCCTCACCTGGCACAGGGGCCCTAAATATTCCGATTGTCTCCTGTTTGCTGTGTTTATGGTGCACCGGGCGGGGCCCCAGCCCAGCGTGACCGGTCCACCTTGACTTGGTTCTCTGCCAGGCCAGGCCCCGGCCCAGTGGCTGAGGCTGCGATTCCGCCGGGCGACCTGTGCCCAGAGCCTCCCCACAGCCATCTGCTCTTTCCTTTTGCAAAGACTAGAAGTATATATGTGTGTGTCTGTGCGTGTGTGCATGTGTGCGTGTGTGTGTGCATGTGTGTGCGCGCGTGTGTACGTGTGTGTGTGTGTCTCGGAGATAAACCATCTCTGGCAGCTGTTTGGAGGCCCGTCCCTCGGGCACAGATACATAAGCGGCTGCAGAAACCTTGCGGGGAAGGTGCTTCTGAATCAGAAATTCGAGCCCCTCCTGCTCTGACCAGTGTGGCCGCCAGGCACCAGTGCACACGGCAAAGAGGAGGTGCAGGCGGAGAGCGGGCAACGCTGGACGCTGGGTCTGGTCCTGTGCTCACCGTGCAGGCGCTCGGGGCTCAGGGAGTGGGTGGACAGACGGTGGCACGAGTGAAAGCAGGACCTCGGGTGGGCTGCCCGGGGCCGGGTGAGGAGGAAGGCGCTCTGGAGGCCCGGGAGACCATGGAGCTGGTGTTGCCGAGTGGGTAGGAGTTGTCTCCGGGCGGGAAGGCTTCTGGCACAGGATCCACACAGGAAGCCACGGGGCAATGCGGGTTTGAGGGCCCGTGGTGGCGCCGTTAGGAGTGGGCACGTATTCGAGTTGTTCTGATAAATAATTTGTTTCTCTGCTCTGCTGCCCTCACTCAGCCCAGAGGCAAACACATTGCCCAATAGCCCGTCGCAGGGTGTGGAGCCCGCGGAGGCCTGGGCCTGGCCAGAGGTGGACAAGGACCCTTTTGTGTCCACACTCAGCTCGGGCCGGCCTCCAAGCCCCCCACCCCGCCTGACTCGGGAGCTCAGCATCCTCCGTGGGGCCCGTGCCAGGTTCCTCGGCCAGACCTCATGTGCCCATAGGAAGCTGCCCGAGCCGTGTCCCCCCCGCCCCCCGCCCCGGGCTGGCAGTGCTTGGGTCAGAGCTGTGGGCCCGGCCGAGGTGGGCTTCCCCTTACAGATCCTGGCACGCGGGTTCGTCCCTCCCCGGCACCCCCATGGGCCCTGCCTGGCATGGCCATCAGTGCCCACTCAGACCTGGCGTGACATCAAGTACTCAGAGTGACCAGGCCCCAGGAGGAGCTTCCGTTCTGCAGGGAGTCGGCAGCCACGCACACAGATAAACACACACGTTTCAGAGGCTGAGTCCCTGGAGGAGATTCAGGCAGAGGTGCCCTGGGGCCGGGCAAGGCCTCTGGCTGGGCCCCACGTCCTGGAGAGGAGGGAGGGAGTGGCCGCGTGGAGCCCCGCCCAGGCCCCGGGCAGACAGGAGGCAGCCGGTCTGAGCAGATGCCACGCTGTGCAGGCTCACTCACCTCCAGGCTCCCATGGGACACGGCTTGTCTCCACGTTCATGGGTCATTTTTATAGAAGAAACTGGACTTTTACATTGAGAAACAAATCAACGGCCCGTCACAGCCTTGGACAGCGACTCCTGAGCCTCCCCACACTCAGCAGCAGGACGGCGCCAGCCGATGGCCCTTGCGCCCCTCTCCCTGCCTGGCCGTCCGCCCTGAGTCCACCATCGCGAGGACCAGCTGCACGTGGAGGAGCTCGAGGGGGCGCGAGCAGGAGCAGCATCCTTGGGGCAGAGTGGGGCTCGCCGGCTTTGCGGGGCTGCTGCTGGAGGACAGCATGGAGGAGCCTTCGTGGGGGGTTTGTGGAGAAGGGTCGTCTCCCCTTCACTCCTGGGGCCACTGCAGACCTTCCCTGGGACCCAGGTGCCCCCCCTTCAGCACGCAGCTTGCTCTGCCCCGCCAGCTGAGCTCTCAGCACCGCCCACTCAGAGGAGGTGCATTTACGGAGGGGCTGAGGAGCAGGACTGCAAGGTGCCCACCCGGGCGTGGTGGGCGAGGTGGGTGAGATGGGCGTGGTGGGTGTAGGCTTGATGGACGGGGCAGCAGGGTCTCTGAGTCCTCATGGCCGCCCGGGGAGTGGCTTGGCGGGTTCACTGAGCTGCGTGATGCCAGTGCCAGCCGTGTGCATGGCCCTGTTCATGTACCTGCAGCCAAACAGCATTACCCAGGCCGACCACAGGAGTTACCCATCCCCACCTGCTCCCACATGGCAGTGGGAATCCTGTGTGTAACAGAGTCAAAGGGAAAGGGGATTATTAATGACTAGAGGCCCGGTGCATGAAATTCGTGCATGGGTAGGGTCCTTAGGCCAATCGATTGGGGGGGGGGGGGGGCTTCCTTCACTCCGCGCTGCCCCCTGGTGGTCAGTGCACATCATAGCGAGTGGTTGAACTCCTTGTCGAACTCGAGGGGACACTTTTCCTACTAGCCTTTTACAACAGCTGCAGAGACCCAGGCAGGGGGTGAAAGGGGTGCACGCTTAGTGAGGCCCTCGAGAGGCAGTTCTGGGACCGCCCCACCCCCATTGAGCAGATGGGGGAACTGAGTCTGGGCAGGGTCGCTTCGCAGGGCCCAGGCCTCTAGCGTCCCCACCCTGATCCAGCCGCCCCCTCGCTCACCGTGGCAAATGCTTCCCTGGGGGCTCTGGAAAAGATGATGCCCTTTGTTCAAAGTCAAAGCCAGCAGGACATTTTCCCCAAAGCCACTCTCCTGACAGCAGAACCGGGCGAGTCTTTCTGTAACTCGCTGGTTATTGCCGTCTAGGGGTGCCTGCTCCTTGTGGGCCGTCCCTCTAGTTGTCATGAACGGGAGGGAAGATGAAAAGGCAGGGAAGGGACTAGGGCCTTCATTTCCGGGTACGGGGAGGCGGCGTTTCTTTCAGGGGCAGTGTGATCAGGCCCCCAGGTGTGATCAGGCCCCCAGGTGTGATCAGGCCCCCAGATGTGATCAGGCCCTCAGGTGTGATCAGGCCTCCAGGTGTGATCAGGCCCCGCAGGTGTGATCAGGCCTCCAGGTGTGATCAAGCCTCCAGGTGTGATCAAGCCCCCAGGTGTGATCAGGCCCCCAGGTGTGATCAGGCCTCCAGGTGTGATCAGGCCCTGCAGGTGTGATCAGGCCCTGCAGGTGTGATCAGGCCCCCAGGTGTGATCAGGCCCCGCAGGTGTGATCAGGCCCCCAGGTGTGATCAGGCCCCGCAGGTGTGATGCCCCAGGGACACCTTGCAGACAAGAGCTCCTAGAACAGCCTGAAGAATGGCTGCCTGCAGCGCCCCCTGAAGGGTTCTCCTCTGGAGGGAACGGCAGCCATCCTGACGCTGAGTCCCATCCTCAGTGGGAAGACTCGGAGCAGCGTGGCACCTCGACTCTTACTACATGTAACTAAAACGATGCACCAAGGACTTTGGTACAGGACAGCCTGGCCCCTGTGCCCTCAGGCCTCTGGGGAAGGCGCACTCATTTGCCCTTTAACTGCATTCCTGAGTCATGCCCATGAGACCCGGGGGAGCCGGCAGAGGGTGCTGGAAACAGGGCGCCCGTGGCTGAAGCAGGGCCTTGTCGGGCCCTCTGGGCTGAGCCCTCTGGCTGGCCGTCTCCCTGCCTGTGGGGTGGGGCCACGTCACGGTGGCGAGGACTCAGGAGGGAAGTCACGGAACTGCTCAGTGGGCACTCCGCTCCTGGTAGGAGCCCAATAATGTCGGCTTTTGTTCCTCACAGGCCTTGGGAACACGCTGCCAGTTTCCTCTGTTTTGCTTTATTTTTGTTAATCCTCACCCGAGGATGTTTTCCCATTGATTTTTAGAAAGAGTGGAAAGGAGGGGGAGAGACAGAAAGAAACATCAATGTGAGAGAGACACATCGATGGGTTGCCTCCCACATGCACCCCGACCAGGGCGGGGATCAAGCCTGCATCCGAGGTACATGCCCTTGACCAGAATCGAACCCAAGACCCTTCAGTCCCCAGGCCGATGCTCTAAACCACGGAGCAACCTGCCAGGGCCATTTCCTCTGTTTTTAACCCAAACGTGGGTTCTCAGTTTTGCACAGATTCAAGGACATTGAGATGTTGACAGTAACGGTGGGGACTCCAGGGGGCTGTCCCTCTAAAGGGAGGGGCTGCGTGGGGGTGACACATGGAAGGCTGAGGAGTCTGGTCAGTGCGGGGCCTAGATGCTGGGATGGGTCTCGCTGGAATGGGGCCCTGCGGTGAACGTCCTCCCTCGGAGCCCTGTCGTTCACGGGGTCCCCCCACAGAGCAGGGCCTCTCTCGGACACGGGACTGATCCTGCAGCCAGACCCCAGGCCCTTCCTGTGCCCCTGAGCCTGGGCACCCGACCTGGCGGCCGGCGCTTCAGGCCGCGCACGCCCAGCTCTGGGCCGTGGAGCCTGTGCTGCTCAGAGACTTTAGGACCCTCGGCTGCAGCGTCTGACCCTGGAGGGTGCAGAGGAGGAGCGCTGACTTGGGTCAGAGACACCTGTTCCTACCCGGGACCTGCATGTCCATCCTCTGGTCCTGCAAACACGTCTTCCTCTTTCTCCACCTCCGACCTCCGTGTCAGTAAGGCGGGGGCCAGGGTCAGAGCCGGAGGGCCCCAGGCCTGATCGTGCAGCCAGGGATGGCCCAGCATTTACCAGGTGCTGCCTCTTGGGCTTCTGTGGAAACAGGTACTTTCCCACAAGACCCTGTCGTTTCTTAGACGTGATGCGTTTCCTGTGAGGTGGCGTGCCCAGAGCTGGAGGAAACAGGCCGAGGGCACACCCTTCCCCAGGCTGCCTCAGGCACCAGCCTTGTGGGCATCTGTCAGCAGCCACCGGGAACCAGCAGCGAGTCTTTGGCACAAAGGGCAGCTCCCTCCCTGTCGTCGAGGGAGGACGCTGACTTGGGGCACCGGCTCCTGGGTGCTGCTCCAGAAAGTGCTTGTCCAGCCTCTGGTCTCCCCGCTTCGTCGGGCAGGTGCCAGCTCGGAGCTCTGCCGACCCCGGTGCCCGACAGCATCTCCCACGTGTCCATCCCCACCTCCCCAGGGAGAAGCCCAGTCCGGGTGGGCCACGCCCTGCACCTGTCCTCCGCACCTGGGCACACCTTTAGCCAGGACACCTGGAGGAAGGAGAGGTTGCCAGGTGACCAGGATCAGCCAAGTCCAGTCTCCTGCCTGGGGCAGTGGGTTCAGTACTTTTCCAAAGTGTTTTCCCCCAACGGCGGAGTCAGCGACAGCACCGCCTGTTCTACAGGGCGGCCCGGGAGGTGGCGGGGGTGCGGACTCCCCCGTGTCCCCGTGCGTCCCTGCTCGGCAGCCTGGCCCTGAGCAGAGCCAGCGTGGCCCTGCGGCAAACACGCGGCTGAGGCCCTGAGTTCCCGGGCGTGGACGGACCATAGGGACAGCTGCCGGGAGCTGAGCAGAGGGCGCATGGAGGCCAACACTGGTGGGTGCTGCTCCGGGGGGCCTGCTCCTTCCTTCCTTCTGTCCCTGCAGGACACGCTCGCAGGTGTGCACAACCCTTGTCAGCCCCCCTCACTGGGCCTTACAAATCAGTCCGGCCTTTCCTCCTTGATCCTCCCTGAGTGAGTGTGTACGTGTAGGGGGCGGGGGCGGGGGGGACCGACTCTGAGGACAGGAAGGGCCGTACCAGCCAGCCACACCCCAGAGCCCTGCCTGAGCATCTCGTGAGGACGGAGGTGAGAGATGACATGTTTTGCAGCTGGGAAACGGGTGAAGAAGGTAGGGGCGCTCACCCAGCTCTCCTTGCTGGAAGCAGGCCTGCCCACCCCGGGCCTCTGCTCTCACCCATGGGTGTCTGCCAAAACGAAGGATGGGAGGCTGACACCAGGGTCCAACCTGTGTGTGTCCTCCCCTTGGGTGTTCCTCAGTGCCCAGCTCAGCTCTGGGGGCCTCACAGGTTAAATTGGGTCCCTGTCCCAAGGAGCTCCGGTCTGGAGGAGCCTTCAAACCACTCACAAGCCACCTACGGGGGTGGGGGGTGTGCTCAGCAAGCAGGGAACCTCAAGTCTCCCAGGGCCTCTGGAGTGGAGGCAGACAAAAAAGCATTCATGGCCACTTCTTTGCACTTCCGGGGCCATTCGGGGAAGGGGCTTCGGGAAGCCAGAACAGCCTGGCCTGTGTAGCCTCGGGGCTGGGGACAGAGCTGCCTTTCTGTGAACTGCCCAGGACGGAAGGAAGCCCCGAGGCAGGAGGAGGGAGGGAACCAGGAACTTTCCTGGAACCTGGTCACAGGCTGTAAGAAGTGGCTGCACTCTTCCCAGAGCAACAGGGCTCAGAGCCACCTGCCATCCTGGTGTGTGACCTACTCAGAGGTGAAGGAGGCAGGAACAAAGGTCAAAGCATTGCCAGATAGAAATGCTCACTTTTTAGCATCACAGGTATTGCCACTGCACATCAGGCAATAAGAGGTCAATGTGTGTTAGGGACAATGGCCATGGAGGTAATGGTGGTGGTGATAGCAATGGTGGTGACGATGATGATGATGATGGTGATGGTGATGGTGGTGATAGCAATGGTGGTGACGATGATGATGCTGGTGATAGTGATGGTGGTATTGATGGTGGTGATAGTGATGGTGGTGGTGATGATGGTGATGGTGATGATGGTGGTGATGGTGATGATGATGGTAATGTTGATGATGATGGTGGTGGTGGTGGTGACGATGATGGTGATGGTGATGGTGGTGGTGGTGGTGATGATGGTGTTGATGATGGTGGTGATGATGGTGATGTTAATAATAATGATGATGGTGGTGGTGGTGGTGGTAATGGTGGAAATTGAAGAAATAACAGTGAAAAGAGCTGGACATTGCAAATAGGCTTATGCCTCTTCCCTGTGCTTCTTCCATCAGCCCCTCCTCTGTCCATCTGCTTACTACACACCTGTTCTACAGCAGGCGCTTGGCTGGGCACTCCTGCCCCGGCGGTCCAAGCAGTGGTCTAGTGCCATGTTGCCAAGCTCCTCAGGGGAGAAGCCTTCTCGCTGGCTGCCAGGAAGGCACCTGGGGCCAAGGCAGGGCTGAGGGGGTGCAGGGCACAGCACAGGCAACGTGTAGAGATGGGCAAGGCTGCTGAGGATTCGTGACACCAGAGCTGCAGGGTGGGGGGAGGGGGAGGAGGGCAGGGCTGGGGGGTCACCAGGAGCTTCTGACAGTCCTGGGTCGGGGAGGGACCAAGGAGCCGGGTGAGTAGGAGTAAGGGTGGGGAGGCCCGGCCCCAGAGCCCGGTTAGACCGTATGAGCGCACGCCCCTTCCACCGGAAGGTTTTCTCAGTGCAAGCCCTTTCTGTTTTGTCCCCTTTTCTCCAGGCAAACGAGAGAGCAGGAGACACCCCCTGACTTTTTTTATTTCTCGGACTACGAGAGGCACAATGCGGAGATCGCTGCCTTCCACCTGGACAGGTGAGCTGACCCACCTGCGGCTCCACAGAGGCCAGGTGGCGGGGTCTGAGGGCTGAGCTCGAGCTGGACCCTTCAACTCTAGCCGCTCCCTGCGGTGGGGCCCGGGGCTACCCCGCGTACAGAGGGGAGCATGGGCGCTGTGGGCATCCGATTTGCTCACGCTCAGAACCACTCCTCTCCCAGGAGAGAGTACTCCCTGCCCTCAGGTCACAGCCCAGGTGGACGTGCCTGCTTCCCACACCTAGAACAGCGCTGGTCTAGTGCCATGGTGCCAAGCTCCTCGGGGAGCGGGGGAGACCATGGGCACCGGGAAGAGGGAAGAGGGAGGGGGAGGGGGAGGGGCGCCGAGAGCTGGGTGTTGCGCAGGGAATTGCAGGTGTGCATGTCTCTGGGAGGTGAGGATGGGCTGAGGGACCACATCTCACCGACTGCCCCCACGTGGTCACCTGTCCTGGGGGCAGCCTCCTCCGCAGAATGGGTTCCTCTTTGGGCTCCACGTGGCCCCTGGATGCAGGGTGGTGGGCAGGCAGCCGATGTAGGACCATGTGGGATGGACGGTCAGCACCCCCAGGGACAATTCGTGGGCCTGGCTTTGGGGTCAGCCCCAGGGCCCAGAGGATTGGCCCCCCTCAGTCCTCTGGAGCCCCAGCGTGTGTGTGCCCTGGGCCCGCAGCGTGACGTTACTCAGGCTGGTGACAATGCAGAGCCCCCCGCAGACCAGACGGAAACCAGGGCCCGAGGCAGAGACAGACATATTTCCTCGGTGCCACCTGGGGCAGCCACAGGGCTCAGATAACACCCCCCATGCCCTTCCCGGCAGGATCCTGGACTTCCGCCGCGTCCCCCCCGTGGCCGGCAGGATGGTCAACATGACCAGGGAGATCCGGGATGTCACGCGGGACAAGAAGCTGTGGCGAACCTTCTTCATCTCCCCAGGTAAGTGCGCCCGGGAAGCCCCCTGCTGGCTGCACGGGGACGGGGGCTCGGTGACCTGTGAGGGGTTGTGTCGAGGACGGTCTCCAGCCGGCAGGTCCCTCTGACCCCGCCTGTGCCCTCCCACGTGCTTTCCTGTCCCGTCAGTCCCCTGGGCGGGCATAGAGGTGACATCTACCACCTGCTTTGTTCAAAGGCAAAAGGAATCCATTTTGGAAAGCCCCAGGCTCCCGGAATCTCCTCCCAGTAGTGCAGCCAGGGTCCAGGCCGGCCACACCTGGGACCACCTCTCCCCGCTGCCCAGGCTGTGTGGCTGCTCCTGGCCACTTCTTTGTGCAACTTTCATTGCGATGTTTCTAGTGACACGTATTTTAAAGTTTCAAAACTTAAGGCAGTAACACCAGTTCCATGTGGCGCCCCCTAGTTCAGCCGTCGGCATCATCCTTCCCCGGCAGCCGTGGTCTCGGTTCCGTCGGCCTCTCACCTCAGTGCACCTGAGAGACTGTCTCGGTCCGCAGAGCAGGGTCAGAGGGGCCGAGAACGTGCCGTGGGGTCGGGTTCTGGCTCCCATGTTTCTACACACCCCAGGCCCCTGAGTGTTTCTCCACAAAGTGATGAGTCATGAGCACGGGGCCCCGTGAGTGAATACACAGGCTGGTGGGCGCGGTCGGCATGATCAGAGACGCGACGCCGAGGGCTGTGGCAGCGAGTGGGTCTGGGCAACAGGCCAAGTGCAGTTTCTAAATTACTCGTCTTTATTGAGACACTAGAGGCCCGGTGCACGGATCCATGCACTGGTGGGGTCTCTTGGCCTGGCCTGCGCCCTCTCGCAATCCAGGATCCCTCTGGTGATGTCGGATTGCCCATTTTGGCCCGGTCCCTGCAGGCCAATCTCAGAGACCCCACCAAATCCGTGCACCAGGCCTCAAGTATGCATATAGATCTTCAGTTAATCTCTTCCCCTCTCCCCTCTCCCCCTTGCCCTCTGAGATTCATCAGTTTGTTCCTTGTTTCCATGCCTGTGTGTTGAGCGTCTGCCCCCTGGTGGTCAGTGCGCGTCATAGCTACCAGTTGAACGGTCGCTTAGGCTTTTATTTTAATTTTTTAAAATATATTTTATTGATTTTTTACAGAGAGGAAGGGAGAGGGATAGAGAGTTAGAAACATCAATGAGAGAGAAACATCAATCAGCTGCCTCCTGCACACCCCCCATGGGGGATGTGCCTGCAACCAAGGTACATGCCCTTGACTGGAATCGAACCTGGGACCCTTCAGTCCGCAGGCCGACGCTCTATCCACTGAGCCAAACTGGTTAGGGCTAGGCTTTTATATATATAGATGATTCATATGTCGTAAACTTCACCATTTTGAAGTGCACCATTCAGAGGTTTTTAAAACATCTCACTGTGTTGTACACCATCCCCACAATCCAATTCCAGACCGTTTCCCTCTCTCAGAAGGAAGCCCTGCCTGTTAGCAGTCACCCCAGGTGTCCCCTCCCCCCAGTCCCTGGCTCCATCAGTATTTCTGTCTGGATCTGCCTGTCCTGGACGTTTCACATAAATAGAGTCACACAATGTGCGGCCCCTTTGGGTCTGACTTCGCTTGCTGGGCACCATGCTTTCAAGTTCATTCACGTGTAGTGAGTGTGTGAGCCTCACTCCTTATAGGGTCACCTGGTGCACTGACTAGGATGTCCACAGACTCCGGTCCCTTAGTGGTGAGGGTGCACGGAGGAACCTGGATTCAGATCCTCACTCACACGCACAGCTGCGTGGTCTCAGCATGTGCTGTGGGTGTGAGGTCGCCTGTTGCTCCGTGGTGCAGGTGTGAGGTCATGTGTTGCAGGTGTGAGGTCGCCTGGTGCTCCGTGGTGCAGGTGTGAGGTCATGTGTTGCAGATGTGAGGTCGCCTGCTGCTCCGTGGTGCGGGTGTGAGGTCATGTGGTGCGGGTGTGAGGTCATGTGGTGTGGGTGTGAGGTCGCCTGCTGCTCCGTGGTGCGGGTGTGAGGTCATGTGGTGCGGGTGTGAGGTCATGTGGTGCGGGTGTGAGGTCATGTGGTATGGGTGTGAGGTCATGTGGTGCGGGTGTGAGGTCTTCTGCTGCTCCGTGGTGCGGGTGTGAGGTCATGTGGTGCGGGTGTGAGGTCTTCTGCTGCTCCGTGGTGCGGGTGTGAGGTCATGTGGTGCGGGTGTGAGGTCATGTGGTGCGGGTGTGAGGTCATTGGTGCGGGTGTGAGGTCATGTGGTGCGGGTGTAAGGTCATGTGGTGTGGGTGTGAGGTCATGTGGTGCGGGTGTGAGGTCATTGGTGCGGGTGTGAGGTCATGTGGTGCGGGTGTGAGGTCATGTGCTGCGGGTATGAGGTCACCTGCTGCTCCGTGGTGCGGGTGTGAGGTCATGTGCTGCGGGTATGAGGTCACCTGGTGCTCCGTGGTGTGGATGGACCACCTGTGTGTACCGTTCATCACTTGATGGACGTGTGGTGTGCTTCCAGTCTTCCACTGCTGGGAACAGAGCTGCTGTGGACGTCAGCTACATGCTGTGTGCACACCTGTGTTCACTTCTCGGGGCGTGTGCATGGGGGTGGCAATGCTGGGTCTGGTGGGTACTCTGTGTCTAACGTTTTGAGGAAACATCCTACTGCGTTCCCAGCGGCTGCTCCATTTCATGTAGCCACCAGCACTGTGTTAGGTTCTAACGTCTCCACGTCCCAAGGACGCCCGCTGTCTGTTCTGATGATCATGACGATCGCGTGGGTGTGAAGTGGGCCTCGCTGCGGAGTGGACTTGATTGGTTTCTCTAGTGGCTGATGTTGAGATCCTTTCCCATCCTCGCTGGCCATCTGTAGGTCTTCTTTGGAGAAACATCCACTGAACTCCTTTGTCCATTGATTAATTGGGTTATTTATCTTTTTAACGTTGAGCTGCAAGAGTTGTTTGTATGTGATAAATACTAGGTCCTGATGAGGTATGTGGTTTGCAAACATTCTCCCCACTCCGTGGATTGTCTCTTCACGTTCTCAATAGTACGAATGCCTTTTTTAAGCTGTTGAACATGGACTCCAGGATTCCCATTCACTCCAGTCCCTTAATGTTGAGGGTGAGCAGAAAGAACCTGGGTTCAGATCCTAACTCACACCCACAGCTGTGTGGCCTCGGGAAGGTGTGCTGCCCTCTCTGGGCCTCCCCTTTCTGTAGCCTGGGGTTGGAGGGTTTGCTGAGATGCATCTGAGAGTGCGGGGAAGGCCCCGGCTCCGAGGACCCACTAACCAGCCGCGCCCTCTGCCACCAGCCAACAACGTCTGCTTCTACGGGGAGTGCTCCTACTACTGCTCCACGGAGCACGCCCTGTGCGGGAAGCCGGACCAGATCGAGGGCTCGCTGGCGGCCTTCCTGCCGGACCTGTCCCTGGCCAAGAGGAAGACGTGGCGGAACCCGTGGCGACGCTCGTACCACAAACGCAAGAAGGCGGAGTGAGTGTGGGCTGAGTGTGGCCACGGCAGCCCTGGGCCAGGCCCCGATGGTCCGGGGTCAGGGAGGTCTTGCTTCTCTCCACTGGCAGCAGGAAGACGAGCTCAGAGGGGCCCGGGGCCTCGCCCATGGCCACATGGGTGTGAGAGGCCCTGCCCCATGTGTGACGGCCACCGCGTGATTGGCGGTCGGGAGGGGCGTCCTTACGCTGAGAATTAGACGTGGCCTCCAAGGGGTGCTGCCTGTCCCCTGGGGCTCTGGAACCACGGCCCCTCAGTGTCCAGACACGGCGTCCGTCCCTCCCGCCCCGCTTGTCCCTCCTGCTGGAGAAACACCCCGTCCTCTTAGCCCCCGAGGCCTGTGAGTGAGGTGCCCGGCCTCTTTCTAAGAGTGGCCTCCAGAAGCCTGGCACCAGGGCTGAGGTGGCCTCCAGGGGTGGCCAATCCAGGGCGGGAGGCGTGGCTTCATCACCTCCCGGGCCGTCCGCCTGCGAGGCAGCCTCAGCCTCCGTGGGTGTGTCAGTGCGAAGACGCTGGTTTTATAGTGACACCGTTTCTGCAAGCCCAAGCCGGGCCGCCGCTCACACGGGCTCCCTGCAGGTGGGAAGTGGACCCCGACTACTGCAACGCGGTGAAGCAGACACCCCCGTACGACAGCAGCCACCGCATCCTGGACATCATGGACATGACCATCTTCGACTTCCTCATGGGTGCGTCCCGCGGGCTGTTCGTCCGGCCCTGGTGCGACGCGGCCCAGAGCTGCAGGCCAGGCCGCAGTTTGAAGAGGCCCGAGTCCCTGCTTTAGCTCGTGATGAGGGCGTGGGGTCAGACTTGGGGGGGGAAGGCAGCCGCCTCGGAGCCGCGGCGGACGTGACCCCGGTTGCTCTTCTCCGCAGGGAACATGGATCGCCATCACTACGAGACTTTCGAGAAGTTTGGGAACGACACCTTCATCATCCACCTGGACAACGGGAGAGGGTGAGCCTGGCCGTCAAGCCTCCCGGAGCCCCGCCTCCCGGAGCCCCGCCTCCCGGAGCCCCGCCTCCCGGAGCCCCGCCTCCCGGAGCCCCGCCTCCCGGAGCCCCGCCTCCCGGAGCCCCGCCTCCCGGAGCCCCGCCTCCCGGAGCCCCGCCTCCCGGAGCCCCGCCTCCCGGAGCCCCGCCTCCCGGAGCCCCGCCTCCCGGAGCCCCGCCTCCCGGAGCCCCGCCTCCCGGAGCCCCGCCTCCCGGAGCCCCGCCTCCCGGAGCCCCGCCTCCCGGAGCCCCGCCTCCCGGAGCCCCGCCTCCCGGAGCCCCGCCTCCCGGAGCCCCGCCTCCCGGAGCCCCGCCTCCCGGAGCCCCGCCCCGGAAGGAGGGACAGGGCCATCCCCAAGGCCCATTGTGTGATGAGGGCCCCGTGGGCAGGAGGGTGCATGACGTCATGGTATCTCACCTACTTCTCAATGAGCTGGGCTCTGCTCTACCACATGTTGTTCTGGGGAAACTGAGGCCCAAAGAGATTGCTGGCCACGGAGGCAGGGCTGTGAGGAGCAGGCGGGGCGTCTGCCCTGCACGTAGGAAGCGGGGGCAGCAGGCAGGACATCGGCTCTCCCGGTCGGGGCCATGAGGGGCAGTCCCTGGTGCACGGGGAAGGGGTGTGCATGTGGGGACCCCATTTCAGATGGCTAAGGCTGTGGGTGTCTGAGGCCAGCTTTGGGCACCTGGAGGTTCACAGATGGGGCCATGCGTTCCCAGCTGTAAGAGGTGCTGCTGTGCGGACCCAGCTGATCCCCGATGCTGTCCACTCAGCCTTCCTAGGACCTTGGGGCTCGCAGCCCAGAACGCAGGCACCTGCCGCCCCAGGCTCTGCGTCAGCTCACCCCAGCTCCTGTCCCTGTGGCTGCCGGGGCCGCAGGCTCTGCACACGGGGTTCCTGCGGCCACCCCTGGACAGTCTGCTTTCCTTCCTGCAGGTTTGGGAAATACTCCCATGACGAGCTTTCCATTCTGGTGCCTTTACAACAGTGCTGCAGGTACTGCCCTCCGCCCTGCTCAGCCAGGTGTGCTGAGCCGAGTGGGGACTCTGTCCCTGCTTCCCCAGCGTCTGCCTGGGTGACGGGTGCCTGGGGGCCCACAGGACCACCCATCTCCTGGTTGTGCCTCTGAGAGGCAGGGCCACGCGCTGAGGGCTGGGGCGGCCCTTGCCCTCGGCTGTCCCCACCTGAGGTCTCCCTCCTCCCACAGGATCCGGAAGTCCACCTACCTGCGGCTGCAGCTGCTGGCCAAGGAGGAGTACAAGCTGAGCCTGCTGATGGCTGAGTCCCTGCGGCAGGACCGGGTGGCGCCTGTGCTGTTCCAGCCGCACCTGCAGGCCCTGGACCGGCGGCTGCGCCTGGTGCTGCAGGCCGTGGGTACCTGCGTGGAGAAGGACGGGCTGGGCCACGTGGTGCAGGACGACCTGGACCCCCTGAACCCTGGGCACAGAGGCTCCACCGACAGGTAGTGACCACAGCCGCCGGCTGGTGCCGGGGACGGACACGACGCCCAAGCTGACTCGGCCGTGGGGTCCTCCAGCCGTGGGTCCGCAGGACACGTTCCATTCGCTTTCAAAATGAAGTGGCTATGGAGGGAGCACGCGGCTGACGGACAGAGGCGGCCTGGCGGCAGGCGACCACCCTTTGTACGGAAGGGAGCCTTTACTTGCTGTTTTGTATTTATACTCAGACGATATTGTATATAAACAGAGACCAGACCCCAGATTCACGGGAGAGCCACCCTCCGCCAGCTCCCCACCAAGGCTCTCGCGCTCTGGACTTAACTTAAAACAAAAACTCTCCTTCCCCCCCTTCCCGGCCACACTGGGAGGCCCTCTGCGACCCCGGCTCCTGAGGCCAGCAGTACTCGCGTGGATGGACGGACACTCACATGTGCTCAGTGACGAAATGACCAGCTATTGTTTCTCAGCGCCGCCCTCCAGTGCCCGGGACCTTACAGGAGGCGGCCGAGGGCTCGGCTCAGCTTCGATGGAGGCTCG
Source organism: Cnephaeus nilssonii (assembly GCF_951640355.1). Taxonomy (NCBI): domain Eukaryota; kingdom Metazoa; phylum Chordata; class Mammalia; order Chiroptera; family Vespertilionidae; genus Cnephaeus; species Cnephaeus nilssonii. The sequence continues at coordinate 109,237,345 of NC_137076.1, read as the reverse complement.
TGTGAACGTGTGAACGTGTCGCCCGGGGCCCTACCCCCGGTGCATTGTTGTGGAATAGTTGCAATGTGATACAAGTGCAATAAAGATACAGCAAACGTGTGTTGGGGCCCAGGTCCCTCTTACCCTGAACCCAGCTGCCCGCCCTCCAGAGAAGCAAGTCCTGGCGCTGGGCAGGGCCTCAGCCCTGGCTTCCGAAGTGTCCAGGTGGCCAAGCACCTGGGCTGGCAGGAGGGGCCCAGAGTAACGCCTGAGCTCTCTCCAAGGGCGGGGGTGGGCGGGGTGGGCGTGGGGGCTGCCCCTGCCCCACGCCTGGTGGGGCCAACGCTGAGAGTGGTGGAGATTCTCCCAAGCACAGGCCGGCCACAGAAGGTGGCATCGGGTGGGCAAGTGTGTACCCAGTGGATCAGGGACAGTGGTGGCCGCAGGAAGGATGGCCCAAGAGATCCAGGCCCCCAACCAAACGCTTCCCTCACCTGCTGGCCACGGGGGACACCTGGCCGCAGCGAGCCCTGCCTGGGCGGCTCCAGGCTCATTCCAACGGTCGCCAAAGCACCCCCCCTGCCCGGGGGTCAGGTGGGCCTCGGGGTTCTCAAAGCACTAGAGTCCCCGGGGCAGTCTGGAAGTCCTAGCCCCTCCCGCCTTTTACTTCCTCCTCACCCCTGCAGCCCGGCCCCAAGCGTTTCTGGTCTGAGCCGAGCCACAAGGTCAGCATTAGTTTCCTCACTTTACAGATGGGGAAACGGGGGCTCAGGAGTTTAGGATCCCTGGGACCCGGGCTGAGCTCCGACAGCAGCCTCACCCACACAGCAGAGCCGACGAGCACCAGGCTGGGCAGTGTCCAAAGGGCGTGGATGGCGTGATGCGTGTGGATGGCGTGATGCGTGTGGATGGCGTGATGTGTGTGGATGGTGTGATGTGTGTGGATGGCGTGATGCGTGTGGATGGCGTGTGTGATCAGTGGCCCCAGAGCCTGTCCCCAGTCTTCCTGCCCAGCCGAGCACTCGCCTCCTTCGCACCAGCCCCGCAGCGGGGAGCGGCCCGTCTGTCCAGGTCCCGTCTGTCCAGGCCCCATCTGTCCAGGTCCCGTCTCCCGTTTCGCTGCAGGAACGGGGATGAGGTGGAGGAGCAGGTCTGGTGTCCATGGTTCCATCTGGAACGTTAGACTTTACACCGTGTTCCTTTGTATCAAATTCAAAGTGCAGTCCGAGCTGCTGGTGGTCAGAGTGAGTGGCGGGCCTCCGGGCAGGGTCAGCCGTGCGGCCAGGATGCATGGCCTCCCGCCGGCTCAGGCCTGGGCTATCAAGGCACCCTCCGGCCATGTTCTCCTGGAATTGCGTGGCCGGTGGACTTGCTACCCTGTTGTGCCCATTTTACAGCTGTCTAAACCGAGGCTCTGACTAGTGTGGACTTCCCTGAGCTCAGCACGGGGAATGGTGTTTGGGACCTGTCTCTGCCTGACAGCTGGATGGAATGAGTCGCGTCACACTGACCCCTTTTCCATCTTCAAATTCAAGAGCCCGCTCCACATGGCAGCCCAAGAACGCCAGCCCAGTGCGCCCAGCCTCCCACCCGGGACTCCTGTGGACCGTGTGGAGGAGAGACGGAGGGGAGGACACGTGAACCTGGGCTGAGGGGGTCGAACTAGATGAAGAAAAGGACTTTCAAATTCCTTGTGGTGAACGCACGCTTCCCTGCGAGAGCTGAGCAGCCTGCTTTGTCCACAATTAGGGCAGCATCTAGCCAGAGGGCCCAGGGAGACACATGGGTAAGAATTCAAACATCATTACGTAAGTCACCCCACAGGGAGAAATGAAACCAACCCCCTCTCTCGGTCGGCTTGGGTCTCACTTTGGAGAATCAAGAACCCAGCAGAGCCCGGCCCGCGTGGCTCAGTGGTGGAGCATCAACCTAGGAACCAGGAGGTCACAGGTTCGATTCCGGTCAGGGCACATGCCCGGGTTGCAGTCGTGATCCCCAGTGGGGGGTGTGCAGGAAGCAGCCGATCCATGATTCTCTTTCATCATGGATGTTTCTACCTCTCACCCCCTCTCCTCTCTGAAATCAATAAAAAATATATTAAATAAAAAAAGAGGCCAGCAGAGGGGGGGTGGCTCTGAGGGCAGCTAGAATGAACAGTAACTCAAGGTGACCCCTGCGTGACCCCTCCCGGTGGGCTGTGGGCACAGGATGCGTGAGGGGCTGTGGGAACGCACCTCCAGTCCCAGCCCTCATCCAGAAGTCTGAGATGGACGAGGACCAGGTCGCCCACCGCGGCTGCAGACAATGGCCACCTCGGTGGACAGCTGGGCCCTCCCCGGCGCCCACGCGTACCTGCCTCGCAGTGACCTGGGAGGAAGGCAAATTCACAGACTCCTGGGGCCAGACCCCCAAAGTGCAGGCCACACAGGTGAAGGACCCAGGGGCCTTTGCCGGGCTCCCAGCCACCCCCTGGGGTGCTGCCTCGCCTACGGGGTGCCCAGCTGCCCCACCGCCTGCACGCCCACCACCTGCCCACCGCCTGCCCTCAGCCTGCCCTCAGCCTCCCCTCAGCCTGCCCAGCTGCATCGGCCACACCCCCACCCAGGGGCCTGGACCCTTTGCTGTGGGTGGCGGGGAGGCCTGGTTGTGGGTGAGGGAGGAAAGCAGACCTCAGGCCTCTGTTGGGAGAACGGAGGGACAAGCCCCCCATGTGTGCTGGGGGTCCCCATATGCACAGAGGGGACTTGCATTTGGAAGGAGGGGTCTGTGGGCTGAGAGAACTGCCAGCAGGGCCCAGGCCTCTGGGAACTGGGCTCAGTGTCCATCTCATCTCAGGGGAGAGACGGAGGGGGTGGGGGCGGAGAAGCTCCCGCCTGCAGCTCTAACGGGGTGAGTAGGGAGAAGCCATGACAGCAGCGGGGGAGGGGCCTCAGGGCCAGCTGTGTCCCTGTCGCTGTGGGGTCGGGCAGCGTGGGGTGCACACCAGAGCCAGCCCAGGTCGGGGGCAGGTTGCTGTGGGGCTCCAGTCAGCCTCGCCCAGGGCCCACAGGGGCCCAACTCTGCCTTCCCCAGCTACACTGGCCAGAGGTGCCCTGCAGTCACCCTGCGCGGGAGGCCACACTGAGGGCACTACCCACGCCCAGTCCCCTGGCGCCACCTGGAGGAGAGCCTGGGAAGGCAGGGCAGGGAGGCCACAGCTGGGTCCCTGCTTAGGGGGCCGGGGGGGGGGGGGGGGGTGTGTCCACAGCCAGGATGTCAGAGCACAGAGGATGCAAGGACCCTCAGCCGTGGGCAGATGGGCCCCCAGGCTGCCACCAGCAGGTCCTGCCAGCCCCCAGCTCCAGCTGCCATCCTGCCTTCCAGGGTTGGCTCAGGTGGCCCTCAGGGCTCTTGCTATTCCGCTGAGTGTGTCCATAGTGGTGGCAGGTGAAGCCGCCAAGCAATAGAAAATATGACAGAAATCACAGTGAATTCACAGGTCACTTCATTACACGAGAAGTACCCTGTCCTTATGCATCCAGACTCCACCGTCCTATCCCCAGAGGTCACATTGTTCTAATTCAGGGCGACGTCTCCCAGATCTTTTTCTAGGGGGTAAAGGTCCGTTCAGTAACCTGGCTTTGCAGATACGAGGTGTGACGCTGAGCAGTCTGTTCACCTGGAGGTGCCGGTGGGTCGCGTGGGTTCATGTGCGGTAAGAACTCAGAGCAGCCCGGTGGCATGGCTCCATGGTCGAACCAGGACCCAGGACCCAGGAACCAGGTCAGGGTTCGATTCCTGGTCAGGGCACAGGCCTGAGGGGCTGTGGGAATCCATCTCCGTTCCCAGCCCTGGGTTTCGGGCTCAATCCCCAGTGGGGGGCGTGCAGGAGGCAGCAATCAATGATTCTCTCTCATCATTGACGTTTCTATCTCTCTCCCTCTCCCTTCCTCTCTGAAATCAATTTAAAAAGTATATTTAAAATCAATAAAAACATATTTTAAAAAACAACAACCCACAGCAGAGCTGACACGGTAATTGCTCAGGAAACGTGCCGTGCACGTCCTGGGCACTTGCATGGGCTTCGGGACCCCGACGTTTGCCCTCCTTCTCATGCGGGGCCGGCAGGTAAGCTCAGCTGGCTGCCTGCGACTCTGTCCTCCTCTGAGGGGCTCTGTCTTTGTTGAGCTCAAATAAACGGCTCTTCCTCTTGGTGGGTTTGGAAGCAGCTGGCAGGTGACCCAGGAGCCCCCAGACCCCAGGCCCAGGTGTAGAGGCAGTTCCCAGGGGTCAGCCCGACGGGACAAGGGAAGGCCCTGCACCGGCGGAAGGACCAGCTGCCTGTGCCACAGACTCCGGCAGAACCAGCCGCCTTGGTACAAGCAGCAGGATCCGCCAGGGCTGTCACCAAGTGCATCGTGGGGTTTGGGACCCGGTTCCCGCACAGACAGCTGGCAGCTGGGAGGCGGGCACCTCTCGTCTCCCACTGTTTCTACTTCAGTGTTTTTCACTGGGGGGGGGGGGGCGGGGAGGGGGGCAGGGGAGCGGTTGGTAATGAGAGCTCAGCTCCTAGTCAGAGCTGATCGCCCGCAGCTGTGGGCCAGGCTTGGGTTCCGTCCTCGGTGCCTTAGGGGCCGGTGCGCAGCCTTGACGCGGGAGGTGGGCCCCCACACGGGGGACGGGACAAGCACTGTGCAGAAGGTGCCTGTGCTCAGGGGCATCTTTACCTGGAGTGGGGGGAGCCAACTTGGATTCCCCGCCCCCAAGGTCTGGTCTGGGTGGGTCCCAGGAGGCACTGCCAGGACCTGGGAGCCTGGGTAGGGTAGCAAGTGCTGCTGCCTCTCCAGGGGCTGGCGTCCTGACTTCACTACTTTACACCAGAGCACGCGGCCACGGGTGCTGGCGGGTGGGGACAGGCCTGTGCTGTCGTCTCCTTGGCTCTGCCTGACCCTGGGCTCCCAGGAAGCTCACCGCTGCTCAGAGGGAGGAAGCAGAGGAAGAGGAGGGGGAGGGCTGGCAGGTGAGTGGCTGTGGCCTCACCATTCGGCAAAGAAAACCCCAGCGGAGGGGAGGTGATGGGGTTCTGTCCCTCAAACGCTAAGGGGTGACTGGTGCCCGTGTGAGCGACACCCCGCAGCCTCGGCACCTGGGGTTCTGCTCTGGAAGGGGCGGGGTTTTTATCTTATTTAGTTGCTTTTTAAACGATTTCAAATCTGTTTTTATTGATTTTGGAGAGAGAGGAAAGGAGAGGAGAGAGAGAAAGATGGATGACAGACAAACACCCATCGGCTGCCTCCTGCACGCCCCACGGGGATGGAGCCCACACCCCGGCCTGTGCCCTGACTGGGAATCAAACCGCGACCTCCTGGTGCACGAGATGACACCCAGCCACTGAGCTCAACCGGCCCGGAGCTCGCAGGGTTTTTAAGTTGAGGTTTAAATTGTGAGATGTTTGTAGATGCCAGGCTGTTGTGACCAATAAAACACAGAGACCCCATGGACCTGTTACCGTTTCCCAACTGACGTCTGGCCAACCCCAGGGCGATGCCAACCAGCCCAGGGGCAGCACCGGGTGCTCTGGGGGAACCGGTCGTTCTGAGCTAAGGGTGCTGTGTCCAAGGGAGAACTTTCCGGAGAATTCTACCCAGGCTTCCTGGCCTCAGGCCGATTCACAGACACGCTCAGAGCACTGCCGACTATCCGTGGAAATGCCTTTGAGGGGCACAGCCAGGGTGAGGCAAAGCCCCGCTCCCCCAGCCAGGGTGGGGTCCCACCTGACTTCCCACCACATGTCCTGCACCCCTGCCTTCGCACACACCTGGACGGGCGTTGGCACCAGGGAGGGGCAGCGGTTGGTGGCGTGGCTGCCCAGGCACACGGGAGCTGGGTACAGCGCAGACCCAGCCACGGGGCTGAGCCCGGCCTGGGGTCCCTAGAGCAGGCACCCTCCGGGCAGTAAGAGACCGCGTGGGGGGACACAGGGCTGGGGGGGGGCACGTGTGTCTGAACAGGCTCTGATCCAGGCAGGGGCACACCTGCGGGGCGCCCTTCCCAACTGGACCCGCTGCTCCGGCTGAGAGGGGCTGAGACTGGCGGGGAGGGCGGCAGGCGCCCTGGCTGTGGCCTGGCAGTCCAGGGTCCACTCCCAGGGTCCACTCCGGGAAGACCGGCGCGTCCCCAGGCGCCCAGGGCACGGGGACAAAGGAGCTCCCGGGAGACATCCGCTGGCGCAGGGAGCGGGGAGGACCAGCCCCGGACTCCGGGGCCGCGCAGGGCGGGAAGCGCAATGGCAGGGAGGGGAGGCCGCGGTGCGCACCCCGCCCCGCCCGCCCCGCCCGTGGGACCACCCAGCGCCCATCCTGCCTCTCTCTGCCCAGTCAGCGGGTCACCGAGAGCCCCGCTCGCTCCCCCGCGCCGGGATTGGACGCCAGAGAACGGGGTGGTGACGGGTGGGGACCCCAGGAGCCCAGATCCCAGCTCTGGCGGAGAGCACCCCGCAGTGCAGAGCTGCCGTCGGCGTCGCCCGCCAGGACGTGCGCACAGACCTGAGCCGGGCGCGCGGGGAGGCGGCGGCGCCAGGATGTTCGACAGCTCGCAGTACCCCTACAACTGCTTCAACTACGACGCCGACGACTACCCGGCCGGCAGCGCGGACGACGAGAAGCGGCTCACGCGGCCCGCGTACAGGTGACCCCGGGTCGGAGGGGGGCGCGGGGACGCGGACAGTCAGGACCTGCCGCCAGGACCTGCCGGCGACGGAAGAGCTTCCTCCCTGGGGGGCGGGGCTCAGAGAAGGGACGCTCCCGTCCCCACCTTTTCTCCCAACTTCCCAGGCCCCGGGAGGGAGCCTCTGGGGTCGGGACAAAGCGGGGAGCAGGGAGCCCCAGGGATCACTCCCCCCGCCCGCAGCCCTCAGCGCCCTCCCCTTCCAACCGGGCGCGGGGGACGGACCAGCGCGGTGGCCTCTGGAGGGGACCCGCGCCCAGAGGCGCTGCCTGGGGGCCCCTCCTGCGCCCCGCGGGCCTGACGCGCCCCGTTTGCAGCTACATCGCGCTGATCGCCATGGCCATTCAGCAGAGCCCGGCGGGCAGGGTGACCCTGTCGGGCATCTACGACTTCATCATGCGCCGGTTCCCCTTCTACCGCGCCAACCAGCGCGCCTGGCAGAACTCCATCCGCCACAACCTGTCGCTCAACAGCTGCTTCGTCAAGGTGGGTCCCCAGTCCCCGCCCCCGCCCCTTCCACCCCCGGAGCGCCCCCCCCCGTCACCGCCACCCCAGTCCCCTGAGCGCCCCCTGAGCCCCCGTGTCCGCCCCCCGCCCGTCCTCGCCCCCTCAGCCCCCCTCAGCCCCCCTCGCAGGCTCGGGGACACCGGGGCCAGGTCTGATGGAGGGGGGGGGGGAGCGGCAGCAAACGGGGCTCCCCCACCTGCTGATGGGCGACCCCCCACCCCCCAGGGACAGGGACGTGCCCTGCGCCCTAGGCGCCCAGAGGCGGCGGGAGGGGGGCACCGAGCCGGCCCGCGCTGAGCCTCCGCCGCTGCCGCGCAGGTGCCGCGGGCCGAGGGCCCCGGGAAGGGCAAGGGCAGCTACTGGACGCTCGCGGGCGGCTGCGCGTCGCTGCGGGACCTGTTCGAGGACGGCAACTACCGGCGGCGGCGCAGGCGGCGCGGGGCCACGCGCGAGGGGGCGCGGGGGGCGCGCGCGGGGGGCGCGGAGGGGCCGCAGGGGCCGTCCTGCGCCCCCAGGTCCCCCGTCCCCCGCAGGGAGTCCCCGCCCCCCGCCGGCCCCGCCCCGGGGAAGGCGCCGCACCAGGGCATCAAGTTCAGCATCGACTACATCCTCTCCTCCCCCGACCGCGTCCTCAGGCCCGGGTCGCCCCGCGGCGGGCAGGGGGCCCAGCCCACGAGCCTCCCCTGTCGGACCCTGTGAGGGGGCGAGGCTGCTCCTCCCCGCGGGGCTGGCCCCGTCCACCTGGCGTCTTCGGGGTGATTTCAGTCACACGTGAAGCCGAGAAGCGAGGCTCGGCCGGCACCTTGCAAACCTGCAGACGCGCTGGGTCCGAGAGGAGCCTGGGTTGGAGGGAGGCTGACCTGGGGCAGGTGCGCGTGGCTTGGCGGTGCTGGCTCAGCCCCCAGAGCGCGGTCCCGGCTGCACCTGAGGGTTTGCTCTGGAGTCGCCCTCCCGTCCGTCTGTCCGTCCGCACAGGGAATGGGAACAGCCCTGGGTCCGCTCACTCAGCCACCGGCGGCCACACCGACTGCCAGTCGCTCTCGTGAGAGTCAGGGAGCATCTAATGGGCCTGACTGCGGCCGGTTCTGGCCGGGCCCCTGTGAGGGACGGACACACCTTCGGTTGTGGGCAGGGTATCTGCTGACTCTAGGACGTTCCATGCACTTTTTACAGGAAAGACAGAAGGGAGCGGGGAGGGAGGGAGAAACAGGGGTCCAAGTCCCGGACAACGTGGAGGCAAAGCTCACTTTCCTGATTCTTCTGAGAGGAGTTAGTGCCCATTCAGTCAGGTGCCATCCACCCGTGACGTCATAGCCGGCGGTGACATCATAGCCGGCGGTTCCATCATAGCCGGTGGAGCCAGAGCCCCCTCCACTGTGCGGTGTGCACCATTCCGAGCACTGGAGGTGGGCACACCACCTTTGTAAATGTAAATTATTTAATCACTGTGCAGAGAGGGACATTTAAAAAACCACAGTTGTGTACAGTGAACCTGTTTGAACAATCTTACCCTTTTTCACCAGCCCATTTTGCAGTTGATTGCTATCTGTGGCTTAATTTGAACACGAGGGTGGATGGCACCTAATCTGATTCACTCGATGACGACGATTGGCTAATTTTGTAAACGCAAACACACCCAGGAGGCGGGGAATTCATGGTTGCTTCGTGGAACTCTGGAAGGCGGATGAGAGTAAATGAAGGCACCCGCCCCACTTCCTCCCGGTCAGAGCCTGGTTTCCTTAAGTCGAGGACTCCCCCCTCTCCCTGTAAACAGAGCCTCCCGGTGCTTCTTTAATTGTTCCGGGAGAGAGGCCGGCTGCTCCACGGTGTCGGCCCACACCCCCCGCCAGCACCCCTCGGACACCCGGCCCTGCCAGCTGCAGCATCTGCCCTCCCGGCTGGTCTGCACACCAGCCTGGGAGGCCAGGCTCACTCTCGTCCCCCGTCTAGAGCAGCGGCTGGGCCAGGTGCAGGCGTGTGCACCTGTGTGTGCGTGTGCCTCGGAGGTGTGTGTTGTGTGACTGCCCGCATTCGTCTTATTTATATCCCTCGTTGGCTGTGCAAAAAGCATTGTTTTAAACGATACCAGATATAATCTGGATGGTGACATGAAGCAGGCTGTACATAAATACGTGTACCTGGGTGGTGACATGTTTCAGGTTATGCTGTACATATGTGTATGTGGGTAGTGAACACAGCACATTGTGCTGTACATACATGTACATGGATGGTGACATGAAGCAGGCATAGGTATTATGGCATCTGGAGCCTCTGAAGATCTATTTTTCTGCTACCAACCGAGCAAATAAAATTTGCGTTTTTCTCCCGGGTTCTTGCTCTATTCCTGTGCTTTGTTGGTGAGGGAAGCCTTTGCCTGGAAGAGACCATCTCTGGAGGCCTGGCCTGGGGAGGAGCTGGGTGCTGCTGGGCACCTCCGCCCGCCCGTTCCTGGGCACACGACCCCGGCTGCCCGGAGCAGGGGCGGCCCCAGCGGCGGGATCCGTGCACTACAAGGTGTAACATTTGTTCTGCAGAGGATATCAATCATGTTTGTAAAAGCGAAGGGACATTTTCAATTTGCCAGCGCGTGGTATCCTGCGACTTCGGAAGGGCTCCCAGCCCCGAGAGTGAGTGGCATTTAATACCAAACAACACCACGGCGAGGGCTGCCTCTGACCTATTCAAATGTCGCCGCCGCCATGCCGACGTGCCGGCATAATTATAATTAAGTGGTTTATGCCTCTCTTGCAAATCCGCTGATTGATCACCGATACGTACATTATGCCACGTTACCCGGAGCAGGTGTCTGCCACTCACAGTCATGGATCACCAGGTTTCCATTAGCAAAGTCTGAGGCGCTACGAGCGGGAGTTACTGGAGACGCGTGCAGGTTCCCGCGTCGGAGCAAAGTTTTTGGGTCCGGGACCTGGAAACAGTGGGGTGTCCCTCCTCTCGAGCTGGGGCTGCAGGGCCAGGCAGGGGGACCCGCCCCAGGTGCAGGGGCAGGGCCGAGGGTCCATAGCGTGGGCAGGTGTGTGAGTGTGCAGCAGCCTTGGGTGGGGCTCATCTCCTCCCTAGACCCTGGGGCTCCCCAGGGAGGCCTCCCTCAGCCACAGCACCCGGTCGGACACTTCCCGTCACACCGAGCTGCTGTCCTGGCCCATCTCCCTGGGCAGCAGAGAGACCTCATTTCTCTCCAAGTTCCTTCCTCCCCCGCCCCTTTTCTTGTTTTATAAATATATATACTAGAGGCCTGGTGCACGAAATTCATGCACAGGTAAGGTCCCTAGGCCTGGCTGGCGGTCAGGGCCGATCTGGGAGGCGACCGACGGGGTGATCAGGGGGCCCCCACTGGCACCCGCCTTGGCTGACCTGGGGCCTGCAGGCTGGGGGCAGCTCCTGCATTGAGCATCTGCCCCCTGGTGGTCAATGTGCATCATAGCAACCAGTTGTTCTGCCGTTCAGTCGATTTGCATATTAGGCTTTTATTATATAGGATATATATATTTTTAAATATATTTTTATTGATTTCAGAGAGGAAGGGGGAGAGAGAGAGAGAGAGAGAGAGAGAGAGAGAGAGAGAAACATCCATGATGAGAGAGAATCACTAATTGCTGCCTCCTGCACGCTCCACTCTGGGGATCGACCCACAACCCGGGCATGTGCCCTGACCAGGAATCGAACTGTGACCTCCTGGTTCCTGGGTCTTTCCTCCCTTAATCGAGCGAATTGAGGCTGTTTCTTCACTCCATCAGCAGACATCTGTGAGCTGTGCTCGGCGCTGTGTGCCATTATGAACCAGAGGCCCCAACTGTGTCCTAGCCACGTGCACAGGAAGCCGCCACTGAGTGACTCGGACTTTCTCACCCCATGCTGCCAGGAGCAGGCCCTGCCCAGGTGCTGAAGGGGCAGCTCACCGTGGGCATAGCAGCCAGCTGGACTGGGCTTGGGCAGGGCCCTCCAGGACCAGCAGGGGCGGCCATGCCACAGGAAAGGGCATTTGGGGGGAGGGCAGTGAGAGGAACTCCTGAGGTGGGAAGGAACGGGGGAGGGGTTTGCAGAAAAGAGCGAAGCCAGTGTGGCTGGCAGGAGGTGCAGGAAGGAGCCCCTGAGTCCAGCCAAACACCCCATTTCTTTAACCTTTGACATGCATCTCCTGCAGGACAATCACCTCCCACATCCTGGGCACTTTACCTTGGTTAATGTGGCCTCCATGCCAGCTGACTTACCTGAGCTCACACACCATACAGTAGCTGTGGCCACCACTTGACCCCTGAGCGCCAGGGACCCCTAATCCTGGAACCGGATGAGGGTGCAGACCCCATGCAGCCTAATGCCTTCAGTGGCCTTTTGGGGTCCACACTGCCCCCCTGGGACCAGAGGAAGCAGGGAAGGGGAAGTGCACACAGTCCATACCTGCAATGTGATTCTGTGTTCAGCCACACGAATGATTCATAAACATTTGCAAAACCATGTGCTTTCGCCTGTTAAAAATACCAGTGTGCTGCATGTAAATGGGCCTCCTCCGTGGCTCTGCTGGAGAGACGGGTCCTCCCACCCACGGGCGCAGCTTGTCGGGGCTGCTGCCCAAATTAGCGTCCCCGTGCGCTCTGTGCAATTGACTTCTGCCGCTCCTGGTGCCGTGGGGCCCAGGGTCCAAATAGGATGCTCACTCGGCTGGAACCTGCACTGAGACTTGTAATCAACAGCCGTGCGGGCCATGCCGTTCCCAGACAGAAAAGGGAACTGGGTGGGAACGTACGAACTTTGTTCAACTCCCCTCTGTGCCCTGTGGGGATGCAGCATTGCCGACGGGCACCGTGGACGGCACCTCCAATGGGCACCTTGGACGGGCACCAGGGGGGGCACCAGGGAGGGGCGTGGGATGGCGAATTCTCCCGCACCCGCCGAGGAGGGGACAGAGGCTGGTCCCTGGGTGGTCACCATGGAGGTGCCACCCCGTGTTGTGGGTCGGGTGTCACACAGCTGTTTCCATCCACCTGCTCACCACATGCACCCCTCGTCCCAGGGGACTGGCTGGCACCCTCTGCATCCCCCACAGCGAGTTCTCCGCACCCGGCCTCACCCTCCAAACCTAGTTGGCTCCCAGGCTCCAGCCTGACAGCAGGAAGGCGGGTCTGGTCCAGGGGACACCACATTCTTGTCCGAGTTTGGGGCGAGAAGAGGAAAGTCAGACCTGCTCTGTCTTTTTATTTCCGAGGCCTGGTGCACGGATTCATGTACTGGTGGGGTCCCTTGGTCCAATGGTCACTTGGGCTTCTATAATAATAAAAGGGTAATATGCTAATTAGACCTGACGTCTTCTGGACGTCCTTCCTGACCAAGCCGGGGCCGGAGGGAAGCCGGCGCCCGCAGCCAGGCGAAGGAAGGCCTACTCTTGCACATATTTTCGTGCACCGGGCCTCTAGTTTACATATATATATAGATTAGTTAATCCTCACCCGAGGACATGTTTCCATTGATTTTAGAGAGAGAGGAAGGGGAGGAGAGAGAGACATCAGATTCGGCTCAGCCTCACAGAGGTCTCCTCGGCTTCCACGCCAGGTCCATCCAGGCCTCCCTGGTGCCCACGCTCCTAGGAGGGGCCACAACAGGCTCCAGCACTGGGCGGGACGCCGCGTCGCCCAGGATACAGATGCACCAGGCCGCGTGGCTGGGTGGCTAAGGTACCCGCACGACTACCCCAGGGGCAGGCGTGGGGTCCGTGTCCTGCACCCAGGGTGAGTGTGTCCTGGACACACCCCGAGAAGTCCAGGCCTGGAGCAGAATGTTCCAGGCACCACGAGGGCCACGTGTGTCTTCCGTTCCTGAGGCGATGGGAACTGTTTCCTGTTTAATTCACCGACTGGGCCAGGTGTTGGCCAGGAACTGGCTGCTGAGTCTCAGCCCAGGGGAGGTGACAGGCGGGCGTAGGGACCCCAGCTTCATCTGCAGCGCTGACAGCCCCTCTGCCAGGGGTGGTCTGGGCCCAGGATGGGGGTTGAGCCAGGCCCAGGAGCCAAGCACCCCCAAACTGTCCTGCTGGGCGTGAAGTCCCCCTCTCCCTGCCTAGGGGTTGCCCCTCTAGGGACCCCATTACCAGGGGACTCCATTACCTAGCTCTGGAACCAGGGGACCCCATTACCCAGTCCTCAAACAGGGGACCCCACTACTCAGTACTGCAACAGGGGACCCCACTACCCAGTCCTGGAACTGGGGGACCCCACTACCTAGTCCTGGAACAGGGGGACCCCATTATCCAGTCATGGAATGGGGCACCCCATTATCCAGCCATGGAATGGGGCACCCCACTATCCAGTCATGGAACAGGGGACCCCACTATCCAGTCATGGAACAGGGGACCCCACTACCCAGTCCTAGCATGGAGGGACCCCATTATCCAGTCCTAGCATGGAGGGAGCCCATTATCCAGTCCTAGCATGGAGGGACCCCATTACCCAGTCCTAGCATGGAGGGACCCCATTACCCAGTCCTGGCATGGGGGGACCCCATTACCCAGTCCTGGAATGGGGGACCCCATTACCCAGTCCTGGAATGGGGGGACCCCATTACCCAGTCCTGGAATGGGGGGACCCCATTACCCAGTCCTGGAATGGAGGGACCCCATTACCCAGTCCTGGAATGGGGGGACCCCAGACCTGCCCACAGCACTCACTCAGGAGGAATCTCAGCCCCGCACTGGCCTGTGGAAAAGTTTGGTCAGGTGAAGCCACACCAGCGTGTCCCCATCCCTCAACGCAAACATCTTTCCGGTCCTTTCGGTGCCAGGAAATGCATGCACCTGGGAGCTCCCAGGTGGACCGCCTCCTGGGGCCGGTGGCAGGGTGCTCGGGGTCCCCACGGAGAGCCCCTTTCGAGGAGGGGCCGAGGGAAGCAGCCAGCCCGGGAGGGAAAGCTTCCTCCGTAAATCAAAGGGAAATGTCAAATGCCTGTTCTCGTGATTGCGAGGTAATTAGGGGCAGGGCGACCGGTCGTCCAGCAAACGTCTGATTCTAACGTCGACGCAGACTCGTTTTCTGTTGTTGGAAAGGAAAGCCCCGAGGGAGCCAGCCTTGCTCTGGTCCCACAGGGAGCACACGGGCCCGGGACCCGAGATCCACACCAGGCGGCCACTCGGGGAGTGAGTGCGTCTCTAGAACATGTGCCCGACGTCCACGTTCCTTGGCTCACGATGCAGAGCCGAGAGCGGGGCCGTGGCCGTAGGTCAGAGACCCCGCATCTGAGCCAGCGCCCGGCCTGGGTGGTGCCCTGCCTCACGGTTTCCGCCTTCTCAGGAAACGTGAACATGGGCTCCTACTCACGCATGCTAGGCGTTTCCGAACAGGTGCCCGCTCAGTCACGGAATCTGTGAGTGACCGGGGTGTCCACAGGAGTGGGGACCTGTCCTCGGGGCAGGTGCAGCGGGGGCGGCCCTGTCAGCGGGGCTGGGCCGCCTCCCGGTGCCTCAGGCTCTCTGCGGCCTCCGCCTCGGTTCTCACACAGCCTGGAAGTGTGTGCAGTGTTGGGTGCGGACTAGGGATGTTAGCCGTTTGGCAATAAACAAGACTGTCCCACACAACAAAGAACTGTCCTCGGAACGCCAGCCCCTCTGAGAGCCTCCGCCTACCCCTGGCGCCGGGCGGAGACGCGCTGGGCTGGGCTCCGTGGCATCCTCAGAGCCAGCTCCCTAATTCACCCCTAAGGAGGGTGCCTTCTGCTTGAACGTGGCCAGGGCACAGGTGCTGTTTGCAGTTACGCATCTCGACTGATTCAAGCTCCATCTGTGCTCCTCACCCGACTCCACTGTCCTTCCTATGTCTCCACAGTGAGTCCCTGAGCCCCGTGTTCCAGACGAGGGCCATTCCACTCACCACTCCTTCCCGCACCTCTCCCTCCCTTCTGGGCCAATTTCCTTCTTCCCAAGTCATACCCTAGGAAGTTCTTCCTGTCAGTTATAACCTCTCAGTCTCATTCCTCCCTCCTCCCTCCTCCCGTCTCCCTCCTCCCTTCCCCTCCTCCCTTCCCCTCCTCCCTTCCCCTTCTCCCCTTTCCTTCCCCCTCTCTCTTCCCTCCTCCCTCCTCCCTCCTTCCTCCTATACACAAGTGTTCGTGGCAGCATTACCCACAACAGCCAAAACGTGGAAGCAACCCAAATGCCCATGCAAGGAGGAACTGGATAGGCAAAGGGTGGCATATCTACACGTGGAACATGATTCAGCCGCAGAAGGTACGTAGTGAGCACTGACAGAGGCTGTGACCTGGACGAGTTGGGAGACCTGGCCCGTGGGGGGAGCCAGGCACAAGGCCACGTGGGAGGTTCCATTTGCACGAGGTGCAGAGCAGCGAATCTACAGACAGGAGCACGTGGGTGGTTGCCAAGGGAGGGGGGAGGCAGGGAGAGACCATTAATGGGAGGGGGCTTTGTAAGGTGACGGAAATGTTCTGGAATTAGTGTGATGGATGTGTCACATTGTGAATATACACCGAGTGGCCAGATGATGATGATCCCTGAACGCATAATAATCTGGCCACTCAGTGTATATCCTATATAATAAAAGGCTAATATGCAAATTGTCCCCTCAACCAGGAGTCCGACCAGCAGGCAGGCCGGCCAACCGCCCATGTCCCCTCCCCCTGACCAGGCTGGCCGGACCCCACCCATGCACGAATTCATGCACTGGGCCTCTAATACACACACACACACACACACACACACACACACACACACACAGAGTGGCCAGATTATTATGCGTTCAGAGATCATAATAATCTGGCCACTCAGTGCATAAAAATCACGGAACTGTACACTTGAAAATAGTGAACTTTAGGTTACATGAATCATATCTTAATTTAACAATTGCACACACACACACACACACACACACACGCGCGCGCGCACACACGCATGCACACGCACACACGCGCAGGGTGAACTCCCTGCCACAGAAACAGCCTGTCAGCCTGGCCCCGTTGCCTTAGTCTGAAACAGGCGATATCCTGACTCACAGGCTGTTTGCCAATCGGCGAGATAAGGCCGGGAACACCCTGGCCATTGTGCTAAGTAACTGCGATAACGCTCATGTGACCTGAAGCCCAGAGTGGGGCCACTGGGTAACGTCACCTGGCCCGGGCCCATCACACCTGTGTGTGACTTGGACTGACACCTGGCAGTCGGCCTTGATCCTGTCTTGTTTCAGCCCATGCCAGCCCCTTCCAAGCCGTCTCGTCTCCCGGAGCCCTGCGTCCAGCTGGCCCCAGTCACCAAAGGTGGCAAGGGCCCATACGCTTCCTGCCCACTCCGCTGGTCTCTGACCTGCAGCCACAGTGGGACACACGCCCCCCTCCCCCTGCCCCCCTCGCTCCAGGCTCCTCAGGCACCTAGCTCCCCACGAGGCAGGGTCTGCCCCTCCTCACCCCACTTTCTCCTCCATTTCCCTCCCTCCCCGCCCCCCACTTGCCCTGTCCAGCCACACTGGCCTCTGGCTCTTCCAGCCCCAGGCCTTTGGGCCCTGTCCCCTGGCCGGGCATGAGCTCACCCCCTCCTCATTCACGTCTCCATCAAACACCACTGCCACCGGGTCCAGGCCGGCAGCCCCCACGGCGACCACCCCACTCTGTCTTGGGGCCTAAGGCGCCTGGCTCTGCCTTCCACCTGCCCGTGAGGCCAGAGGTGCGCGCGCACGCGGCGCCACCAGGTGGCAGCAGAGCGCCGGACACGGGCCTGGCGGTGAGGCAGGGGCTGAGCAGGGACGAGCGGCCCCGCCCAGATCCCGCCCCCGCGGCCTAGGCCCCGCCCCCCCGACTGCCTGGCTCCCAGGTTTGGGGTCCAGGGTCCTCCAGCGAACCCCTGAAATGGAATCAGCGTGGTGGGTGCGGGGGCGGGGCGGCGGGAGGGCTGCCGGTGGAGTTGGCCCATGGCCCGCAGGCCTGCCCTGCGCACCTGCCGCTCATTTCATCATCGCGGAGGACCCGTTACAGACAAGGGCGCTCACCTGGAGGGCACCTGGGCGCAAAGAGGACCCGGCGGGAGCTGGACCCGTGGGGGGACTGGCCCTTCGTGGGCACAGGTCCTCCAGCCTGAGCGAAGAAACACTACCCTGGGCCCAGGGGCTCTGACCCCCTCCCCCCACCCTGGGCCCCTGTGGTCAGGTGGGGGCACCCAGAGGTTTCGGATCCAGGTGCCCAGCTCCTGTTTGCCCCCAGGGGCCCCTTTTCCTCCAAGTTCTCCTGAGGGTCCAGCTGAGCGTGAACCCAGTCTCGGAGTCACCCCATCCAGGCTGAGACCCCAGGCCAGGGCTCTGAGCTGCTTTCCTTGGGGGAACCCCAGGAAGGTCTCAAACTGGCACCCCAGCTGCCCCTTGGAGGGGTCCATGGGGCTGGGAAACCACGGCTGATTGTAAGCTGCCCCCTAGTTTTGTACTGAAACACACACGGGCGTCCCCAGCACAGCAGGCGAATTTTTATGAAACTAAAACGGGGATGTTGAAGGAATTTTGAAACTGAGTAGGGCTGTAGGGGGGACACACCTTTAGTGTCTGGTTTTAAAGCCGTGCCCAGAGAGACGCTGGAGAGCGTCTGTGGAAATCCACCATCAGCCACTAACACTGTACCAAGAGTGAGCAGGAACGGATTTTCTGGGAGTCTAGGGCGCTATGTGACAGGAGGCCCTCAGCAGGGTGGGTGCGGGGTGGGTGAGGGGCGTCCCAGCGGGACACGCCAGCCTGGAGAGACTCTGTAATGGGCTCCGTCCAGCACACCCTTCTTTCCGCTTCCTCCACCTTCCCTGTGAGCCCCCCACCCCCACCCCCGCCGCTCCCCCGAAAACTGACAATAACACGACTCGTGCTCATAGGAATCAGGTTGGTTCTGTGGGGATGACGGCGGGCCGGTGGGCAGGCCTGCTTCGCAGCATCTGTGCGCTCGCCTCAGCGTTCCTCTCTCCTCACAATGTGGTGGTTTGAATGCTCCACGAGCCGGTTCCAGCATGTCCCTGGTTTCCTCACTCGGTAATGAGCTCAGTAAAATCCCGATACATTTACCTTCGTGTGCCAGTCATCCTTTGACCTTTTAGCAGCGAGCCCTCACTACTCCTGGTCATCGCGGGGAGCCTGGGGAAACACCCTCGCTGGCCTCGCTGTCTCCCCGGAGCCCACTCCCTCCACGGCTCCGTCACAGCCCCAGCCGCCAGGGTCCTCCACCCGCTGCTGAGAGCAGCTGCCTCCTGTGCTGAGTGCCCCATGCCCAGGTCGAATCTCGACTGCAATTGTTGGCTATGTGATTTTTTATTTTTATTTTTTCCAGAGAGGAAGGAGAGGGAGAGAGAGAGAGAGAAACATCAATGATGAGACTCACTGATCGGCTGCCACATTGGGGATCGAGCCCACAACCCGGGCATGTGCCCTGACCGGGAATCAAACTGTGACCTCCTGGTTCCTAGGTCGACGCTCAACCACTGAGCCAGGCTGCCCGGGCTCAGCTGTGGGATCTTAGAGCCCATCCTGTGCCTCGGTCTCCAGTCCACACAGTGGGAGCGGCAGAGCCTGACCCGACCCCGGGCACTTCAGCGCCGAGCTGGTCACCCGCTGTGCCTCAGTTTCCACATCTGCACAATGGGAGTGCAGAGCCTGACCCGGCCCCGGGGACTTCAGCGCCGAGCTGGTCACCCGCCCTGGGTCAGGGCACCTTGATTGGCTTCTGCTTCTTGCAGCCCATGCGTCCTGACCGGCTCCCTGTCTGTGGCTGCCGCTGGTTCCTACCTCGGCACCTGTTGTCCCGGACACCCCAGGCCTGGGTGCTGCCTGCCTCTGTGCCCCGCCCCCCAGCTGGCTGGCACCCACAGACGCCCCTGAAGACCTCCCAGAAGTGCCCACTGCCCCTGGGGCAGGTCACACAGCAGCTTCTCCGTAAAGGACTGAGCAGGCAGCTCGAAGGCGGCATGGGTCTTCCCTGGCCCTGGAGGCTGGCGTGGCCTCGTGTTCATTGTCTCTGTCCCAACCCTCCAGAACATGCGGCTAAACCTCCCCCCGTGGGCGGAAGGCGAGGAAACCTCCAGGCTGGAGAGCCATGGAGAACAAGCCGGCCGGGAGCCCCAAACCCCACCAGTTACTAACAAGGGCCTGGGTGTCCTTTCACGGCAGCCAGTCTCCGCCCGTGGGCGTGGGGCTGGCCTCGCGTCTGTGCCTTTAAAATACCGAGACGCTCCTCACAACTGGAAGGTTCGGGTGGTCTGCGATTACGCGTCGCCCTTATTAAAACCCCGTGCGGTCTCCGCATTAAACACGTTTCATCAGCCGTGCGATTCGGTCACTCCCCGCTCAGGGCCTCGGGCAGCCCTATCTGCTCAGCCGGGGGCCCCGCTCACAGGCTTGTCCGGTCGGTCACCTGTGGGTGTTGTCTGGCGGCTCTACTCCACCTGCCCAGGCGGGTGTCTAACGGCCACTCCCCCGCGAGACGGTCACCTCGTTCTGGCCAAGACGTGGGCCCTCACAGCTGCGGCCGGGGAGGGGCTACCTGTGGTCAGGAGTCGGGCGGAGCCCCCGAGGGTCTCTTTCGGGGACCACGCCGGTGGGTACTGACTGGTCTCCCGCACCTGCCCTGCCTGGCCCCTCATCATGCAGTGGCCGGACACCGCATCTCGTCATTCCTGATGGTCACTTGTCATGGGCCGCAGGCCTCGGGGCCATGCACGGCCTGTGCCCCGGGCTCCGCCCTCATGCACTGCTCGCCCACCCACTGCCTCGCCCTGAGCCGGCGCCTCTCCGAGGCGGCCACCACCTGTGGCTCTCCCAGTCAGAGGGCTCAGGAAGGCGGGTCTGGGGGGCATGGACGACGCAGAGACGGGCTGTGGCCTCGCGCTTCAGCCTGGTCCTCGGGGTCAGACGCTCCCAGCCCCAAGCAGCTGCCTCCGCGTCTGGCTGCCCCGGCTGCCATGTGTGAGGAGGCCCAGGTGGTCCACCCGAGAGGCCCTGAGGGCACAGAGAGATGCCCCCACCACCCGCCGCAGCTCGGTGACGACCCTCGCTCCAACCACAGGGCAGAGCCGAGCCCTTCCTGCACTCCTGATGGACAGGCAGGGTGGGTGATGGGCAGGGTGGTGACGGGCAGCGTGGGTGACGGGCAGCGTCCATGACGGGCAGCGTGGGTGACGGGCAGCGTGGGTGACGGGCAGGGTGGGTGACGGGCAGGGTGGGTGACGGGCAGCGTGGGTGACGGGCAGGGTGGGTGACGGGCAGCGTGGGTGATGGGCAGGGTGGGTGACGGGCAGTGTGGGTGACGGGCAGGGTGGGTGACGGGCAGCGTGGGTGACGGGCAGGGTGGGTGACGGGCAGCGTGGGTGACGGGCAGCGTGGGTGACGGGCAGCGTGGGTGACGGGCAGGGTGGGTGACGGGCAGCGTGGGTGACGGGCAGGGTGGGTGACGGGCAGCGTGGGTGACGGGCAGCGTGGGTGACGGGCAGCGTGGGTGACGGGCAGGGTGGGTGACGGGCAGCGTGGGTGACGGGCAGCGTGGGTGACGGGCAGCGTGGGTGACGGGCAGGGTGGGTGACGGGCAGCGTGGGTGACGGGCAGGGTGGGTGACGGGCAGGGTGGGTGATGGGCAGGGTGGGTGACGGGCAGCGTGGGTGACAGGCAGCGTGGGTGACGGGCAGGGTGGGTGACGGGCAGGGTGGGTGATGGGCATTACTTAGGCCGTGGAGCTCCGGTGCCTAGTTACCCAGCAGCCTCTGTGGGTCCCTCCTGCCCAGAGCCCTCGGTGGGCACGCTCTCCTTTCTGTCTCCACATGGGGGCTCCTTCCCCTTCTTCTTGGCTTCTGTCACCTCCCAGGAGGGACCCCCCCCTCCAAAGGGAACCCCTTTCCTTATCTCCTGCGGCCCCCTCAGCGCCCGCTCCTGTCCGTGGTCATAACTCGCTGTCTATTTCTCAGCAAGACCGCGGGGCAAGCGGAGTGCGGCGCCTGGTGCCAGGTCAGGGTTGAGGGCCTGAGGGGGTCAGACGGGGCAGGTTCCGCGGGGGGTCATGCACCCGAGGACGTGGGGGACCAGGACGCGGCGAGACCTCGAGGGGCTTGGGCCGAGGGCCGGGGGGCCGAGGGGGGCTCATTGTCGCACGGCCCTCGGTGGGGAGGAGAGAGCGGCCGTCGCCCTAAGATAGAGCTGGCCTTCGCTTCTGTGGCATCAGAACGTGGACATAGCCTCGGTGCAACGCCCCATCGCTCCTGGGAGAGCACGCACACCGGACGGCAAGCACTGCACTCTCATCCCCACCCCCCGCCCGCTCTGCATCTCGCCGCACCGTCTCATCATCTCACTGTTTAAAGACTTTGCCACTTGGCTGGCAAAATGAGCCGTTCCTGCGCGTTGGAGGGTACGCTGCTTCCTGCCCCTCGGCCTCTCCCTTCCCCTGGAAATGGCCTCCTGTGTCCCGGGCCCAGGCTCCGACTGGGCAGCAGCCCCCTCCCAGCCCGCCGGGGCTCCCCTGGCCCTAACCACTCACCTGGCATCGCCCGCCAGTCACCACCTGACCCTGTCAATGGATTCTGAGCAACTTCACAGCAGGGACTGTCCCCTCGACGCCCCACGAGGCCCCTGCGCTCAGGAAGCATTTTGTGTTGCGACGGGAGCCCCTTAAACACTTCCATTGGCTCAGCTGCTTGGGTTGGTCTCACTTAGAATCACCGAATCCTGGACCCGGTTCCTCAGCCAGGGCTGTTCGCCGGGGACCGAACAGCTCACCTCGGCAGCCCCCGGACAACCACCTGGGAAGGCTCCTGACGAGAAACGGCGCGGGATGCACGTAAAGACACCGCGCAGACCCCTGCCCCGCATTAAAGACCATCAGCCAACTGGGCAAGATGCTGACAGTGACACCTGAGCAACACGCTAATTTCCACACGGGTGAAGCGCTTCTGCGACACGCGAGAGGCCGCCCCTCGACACGGTGAGTGACGGGCGCTCTGCACGGGGAGGTGCAGTCACACCCACAGCAAGAGACACGCACGCAGACCCGGACGGAACGGGGCCTCCGCGCCTTGTCCATCAACTGCAACGAGGAAACAGCAACCCTCCCGCCGGGCGCGTCCAGGGGCCCACAGGTGTGCTCACCTGTGCACACAGCTGCACGGGGCAGAGGTTCCTGCACAAAGTTCTCCCCTGATTAGTAGGAGGTTGTTAACCACATCACAACAGGCTCATAAAAGGAAGGACCGATTTTAAAAAGAAGGAAGAGTCTGGGTCGGGCTTTGGTTGGAGGAAACATCGCCTGCAGGTGGCCGGGGTCCAAGGTCCCAGGCCTCGCGGCCCCTGGATCCCAGGGAGGTGAGTCCCACAGGCAGGGCTTCTGAGCAGCAGCGGCTTCGTAACAGGCGTGAGCAGAAGTGGGTGGAGATTCGTAGACGGAGGACTTGACATTGTCACCAGGAAGTCCCACTGGCGCCTCGGACAGGACACATTCGGGACTGGACTCCCACCGGGTCAGTGCAGCCCCGTCCTGCTGCTCCGGCCGAGCCTGGTCTCAGCCCCTCCCGCCCCCTCCCGGCTCCGCTCACCCCGACACAGCACCTTCAGAAGCCAAGCCAAAGCCCTGCTTCCCCAGGACGGAGCCAGGGTCCTGCAGGGCCCGGCTTTTTAAAAATAAACCTCATCTTAGAGCAAGTTTGGGTTTGCAGAACAGCTGTGGAGACGCACAGCGCTCCCAGCGCCTCCCAGCGTCCTCCACGGGGCCCCGTGTCACGGACGGTGAGCGCACAGATGCCGTCACCCTGGGCTGACACCTGACGGTTTCCATTCGTTTCCCTCTGGGCTCCTCGCTATTTCCAAACCTGCCGGGAATTCTCCGCCACGTGGCTGCATTACCTGTGACTTAAACCGTTGGCCTCCTTTTCTGAGCATGCTCAGTCCTGCTCTGGCCCAGGAGCGAACCCTGACTCATGACTCAGGTTCCAGGACCCGTGGGCCCCTACCTGGGACACGTTACAGTCGAGGCCCCGTGTGCTGAGCGCCTGTCGGAGCCCAGGTCTGCCAGCACAGCCCGGCCTGTGCCCAGGGACCGAGGGCGAGGGGTCTGCAGCGGCAAGTAGGCGCAACCCAGGGACACTCCTCCGAAGGGAAATCAGGCGCCCTGTGGGAAGCCACCGCGGGGCAGGGAGGGTTCCGGCTCACCCTGCCGGACACGAGGATCGGCTCCCAGGGGAAGTGCGACCGGCCTGCGGGGGCAGACAGCCCAGGGCTGGAACCAGGCAGCCTGAATCCTGCAGGAAGGCTCGGGGTCTCCCTGGCCCAGGCCCCCAGCCTGGCCTTGGACCCCCGTGGATGAAACGAGGCTGGTGTGGGCCTCGCCAGGGGGCACAGGGAGAGGGATCAGGAGGCGGCCAGCCGGGCGTGTCTGCTGCCCCAGGAGCTACACCTGGGCCGGGCTCGCTCACAGCCCTGCACCTGGAGGCCCACCTCTGCCGACAGGCGCCGTCCCCATCCTCGCTAAGGTGCCACGGGCCAGTGCCAGCCTCGGGCGCCCACCCCTGCCTCTGCCCCCTCTTGGGAGCAGGGGTCCAGCCCTCACCCTGTTTGAGGTGCTCGTAGGAGGGCTTCCCCCAAAGGAGCCCTCGGGGGAACCCCCAGCACAACAGCCGTGGGGTCCGAGGCCCATCCGAGACTCCCTGCCTGTCCTGGCCCGGGGGGCACCCTCTGACCACCTTGCAGGTGGAGCTCAGGGAGCCGAGGGTCCGCGGGGCCCTCCCGCCGCCTGCACCTCCCAAGGTGGGACCTGCGGGCAGGAGGGGTACTGCCCGGCGATGGCAGCACACGCAGGCCCAGCGGCCCCTCCCGCCGGCCGCCGGCCTCTGAAAGGCCTTTTCATCCCTGTGCGGACAACACCACTGGCCACATCAAAGGCCGTCTGTGGAAAGCCATGTTTTCCCCAAACCAGCAGAGTTCAGGCTCGGAGCACACACATTCCGCTCATTATTTAGAAATAACAAGTCCTCGGTCCTGGTATCAGATCAAAGCTCAGACACTAGCTTCTGCTGAGGAGGCGGCCTGGGGTCCGCAGATGTGTTTGCTTGCTTTCTCCTCGGCAGCTAAAACGGGACTCGGCTCTGCCTCGCGGTTTGGGAGTCAGGCGGGGGCTTGGGAGCCATGAGGAGACGCCTGCTCCCGAGACTCCTGGGTGTGGAGGCGGAAAATATTTGGTTGACTTGACAATGGAGACAACTTGGCATTCAAGTGCGAGTCTCCAGGAAATCCTGGCCCCTCCCACCCCCTCGCACGTGTGCAACAGGTGTCCCGCCCATAATATCACATCTTCACCAGGATGCATGGGCCACACGTCTGTGCACACGGGGACCCTTCGCCCAGAGGCACATGCAGGTGCACTCACACTCACACACTCACACACAGTCACTTACACACCCACACACTCACACACAGCCACTCACATATTCACACACAAACACATCCACACACTCACACACTCATACAGAGTCACACATACTCACTCATATATATTCACATACAAACTCATACTCACACATATCCACACACATTCACACACCCACTTACTCACACTCACAGTCACACACTCACACACACAGTCACACACACAGACACACACTCACACACACAGTCACACACACACACCCTCACTCACACTCACACACACAGTCACACACACACAATCACACACTCACACACAGTCACACACACACCCTCACTCACACTCACACACATACACACACACACACACACACACACACACACACACCCTCACACACACACTCACACACATACACACACACACACACACCCCAATGGAAGACGAATCAGAAAGCACAGCTCTAATTCCTCACCTAGGGAACCAGGGCCTGAAGGACCTGCCCCAGAGCCTGGCCGTGAGGCCTCCCCCGCCACCGCCCCCCAGACCTCAGGCAGCACCACTTCTCCGCCGTGCTCAGCCTCACTGCGCGCCCTGCAGAGACAAGGCCGGCGGGAGGAAGGTGCTGACGGCACTGGCACGGGGCCGCTGTGCCTTGTCACCCCCGGTGGCCACGCCATCCTCTCTGCACATCTCCAAGGGGTCTCGCCAGTGTGGGTGGTGCTGGGCTGGGGGCAGGTCTTCACCCCATCCCTCCCGGGACCACTAGGGTGGCCCAGGCCCCGGCGCGTCCCAACCGATGGGGTGGCAGGAACGGGGCACAGGTCTGGCCCGAGGGTCTGCAGGAGCCACTGCTGAACTGTGACCCGGGCTGCGAAGCTACCCCTGTCTCCAGGCGCCCATGCCCCCCGGGCACCCCCTCCTGCTCCAGGGGGCCCGCTCATCACACACCCTGGGCCCTTCAGAGTGAACCAAACACCTTCACAGAAAGACCGTGTTCAGAAACGACTCCCCACCATCGTCTTCTTCCGCTCGGCTCCTCAAGGTGGATCCCCAGACAGCAGGGGTTCACCCAGGAGCCTGGGAGTGCAGATCCCGCTCCCCCCACCTCCTGAGTCAGAAGAGCTGTTTTACCAAGACCCTCACTCTCCCGGCCCCTGTCAGGGTTTAGGGTTCGAGAAGTGCTGGCCAGAGCCGCTGGGGAGGCGGGACAGGACCCCACGTGTGGGCGTGAGGACCCGCAGGCCTGTTCTCACGCCCTCCAGGCTCCAGAACGGCGGGGTCAGGTTGGGCTCCCGCGCCCCCACTCAGTCCTACGACTCCCCGCTCCTCTGGCCAGGCACGCTCTGCTAGGCGCCCGAGGCTGCCCGCTGGCACCCCAGCTACGGCCCATCCTGCCCGGAGCTGGGGGATGGCCGACCGCCCCCTGAGGTCACCTACAGTCGCAGCCGCCACCCCCTGCACCCAGGCCCCTCCCCCCATCCCCGCACCAGCTCAGGGGGGCTTCTTGGGTGCGGCTTCCGTGCAGCGCCCCCGCCCCCCTCCCCTCCCCGGCCCAGCAGGAGCAGCCTGGCGGGCGGGTGCGAGCCCGTCCCTGGCCCCAGCTGTGGAGCAGCTGAGCTCACTGGAAACCCGGCCGTGGCCTGAATGCAGCCCTTGTCCCCGGCCTGGTCAACAGCCTCCACAGCCACCCAGCCTCCTATTGACTCAAGATAAGTCCGGGGCCGGGCCGCTCTGTTTGGTCCGGAGTCTGCGGGCCAGGCCGGCCGGGCGGCTCAGCACACACCCTGCGGGCCGAGCCCCGTCCTTATCCCGGGGCCTCTGGAGCCCCGCTTGGCGGTGCCAGTGTGGGGACAGTCACGTGTCCGCGGCGCGGCCCAGAGCAGGTGCCGGTGACATCACCTCGGCGGCTGGTCACTGAAGTCCCGGCTTCGATCAATATTTAGGTTCCCAGCTCCACGAGGCGTCTAATCGCGCTCTGACACCTGCCGCGTCCCCACTGCTCTGGCCCGGGGCCAGGCGCCCGCCTCGGCTGGCCAGGAGCTCAGCTCCTCAGGCCGGGGCCCGGCAGGGGCCTCGGTCCGTGGACTTCAGCTGCTGCTCCCTAACCCTGTCACTCTCATGCTGCCCAGGCCCGTGTGCAGAGGCGCCCCCGAGGAGGAAAGGGGGAGGGGTCTTTCCAGAAAATTCTTTATGAAAAAAAAAAAAAAAAAGCAACTCCGCGGTCCAAGGCCCAGTAGCCAGCGCAGTGCATCAGGCAGCGAGGGCCCGGACCAGCAGTGCCCGGCTGTGCTGTGAGGGTCTTCACCCCCCCCCCATCTGAAACCCTGTGCGGTGAGCACCTCCCGCCTCAGGCACCTGCACCCTTAGGTGACGCGGCAGAACCGGGGAGCCCGAGCCCACGCGGAGGAGCAAGTCCCCCACTGTCCCCGAGGGTCCCAAACCCCAGAGAGACGCCCCCAGGGTCTGGGGTTTTATTGACTCACCAAGAGCAGGAGGTAAACCCCACTAATGTCAGAACAAACAGAGGCTGGAACCAGAGAGGCCTGGGAGCGATAAGACAGGCATTCGCCCGGGGCCAGAGCGGGGGCTGTGCCCCCACCAGCGCCTGCACCCCCCCAGGAGAAAAGAGGAGCTGGGGCGGCTGCATTGATCACGCCGGGTGGGCCAGGGCGGGCTCCCCGTGAGGGAGGCCAGACCCCACCCCCGGGCCCGGCCCAGGCCAGGCTTCCCAGGACCCTCGCTGGGTGACTCTGGCCCAGGACTGGCCCTGGGGCCCAGACAGACCCTGCCCTGCCCTCCAGAGCCTCAGGTCCAGCAAGAGACAGCTGCTCGATGACCACACCGTGGACAGCGACAGGCAGCGGGCCCTCGCCAGCGGGTGGCCGAGCACTGGGTCTCTCAAGAATGGACAGACGGACGGACAACGGATGAGGGGCGGAGGCGATGCCGGAGACCAGGCCCCAGACCCACCTGGGAGAAGCCTCATTGGCAGAGCTGGGCAGCCCAGCGCGGGGTCTTTTCGGTTCCAGAGGGGAACCAGGTGCCCAGCCCCTCGCAGAGGGCACAGGCTGCACCTGAGGCCACAGCAGGGGGAAAGGGTGCCGGGTCAGGCCTCGGCGCCCAGAACCAGGCCTCAGAGGGGGCTGGCTGGGCCCCTCCCCGGGGTGGGGGGCCCAACCCTGTCCCCGCAGTGTGTGTGCAGGTGAGCGCTTCGGGAGCTTCCTGGAATCCTGAGGGCAGGTGCCCTCCAGAGACAGCACCTCAGAGGCCCTGGCGGGGGGCAGGGCTGGGAGGCCTGGGGCAGCCAGCAGGTGCCTGGTGCCAGGTACCGCACAGCCACTGCTTTTACACTCTATGCCAATTAAGTGACATTATCCTATATAATAAAAGCCTAATATGCAAATTGTCCCCTCGGGCAGTTGTTTGACGGGGAGTTCGACCACTCGCTGTGACGTGAGCTGACCACCAGGGGGTGGCGCGGAACACAGCAGGCGTCGGCCACGCAGCGCTGGCAGCAGGCGGCAGTGGAGGCACTGCTGGCCCCGATGGGCCCCAAGGAGAGCGGGACTGTGGCGAGATGGTGGAGCAGGTGAGCAGGTGGCGCCAGGCCAAGGCGGGTGCGAGCAGAGGCCGATCGCCTCGCTGATTGCCCCACAGACGGCAACCAGCAGTGGCGGCGGGGGGTTGGGGCCACTGCTGGGCTCCCAGGTGCTGAGGGAGCTAGGCGGGGGGCCCGGCCCTGACCAATCACCACGCAGATGGTGACCTGCAGCGCCTGGGCGGGGGGCTGAGACCTCTCGCCGGCTAGCTGGGGTGGGGGTGATGGGGACTGAGGTGTGGTGAGAATGCGGGGTGTCCACCGAGCTCGCTCTTACTACCCCTGCTACCCTCCCCCAGGACGTCAGGGCTTGTGCGCCGGGGAAGCCCCCATACTCAGGTGCCAGGCGCCCGCGAGGAGCCCGCCCCACACCCGCGCGGCCTCTTCTGGGTGAGCCGGGCCGCAGCCACCGGGACCACAGGGGCCGGTCGGGCTCCCCGTGGGTTCGCACAGGAGCTGGTCTGCGAGGCCGGCCGGGAGAGAGTGCACTGCCCATCTGGCTTCCGTGCAGCATCGCTGGGCGGCCCTCGCTGCGCCCCAGCCCGCGGAGACCAGCCGCGCCGCTCACCGCATCTCTGCCTGAGGACGTGGGCACCGTGACTCAGACGGAGGGGGGAGCATGGGGGCCCAGGGGCCCAGGTGCTGCCCAGGACCCAGAGGTCAGCCAGGACCTGCCCTTCTACGCCAGACGCTTGCGTTTCGATCGCCAGCCAGGCCTAGGGACCACACCTGTGCACGAATTTTGTGCACCAGGCCTCTATTTATCTATCTATCTATCTATCTATCTATATAAAAGGCTAAGTGACCGGCCGACTGTCCGTCTGACCGTCCGATCGACCGACCGGCTGGTACATATGACGCTCACTGGCAATTTATAATAAACGTTGACTCGCGCATGCACGATACTTAGAAAGCTCTCGCTGGCACCAATTGCACGCGTGTTTTAGTTTCATAATGCTATATTATATATCCTATTTTGACATGTAATTTTTTTCAGTAACGTAATTACCATATGAATCTTTCTTCTAATTAATTTCCTTTCAATGTGCACGAATCCGTGCACCAGGCCACTAGTATTATATAATATATAATAATGTGATTATATTTCACGTTAATAATGAAATGGTAATTCTAAATGAAGTGAGCAAATTCCTAGGGGAAAACCAGCTCACCAGGCTGGTACCGAAGAAACATCGATGGGGATTTGGAAACCCCGTTCAATTCCAAAGAAGCACTGAAATCAGAGGCGGCGAGCTGGAGCCTGGGCTCTCCCGTCCCTCGGACCCCAAAGGCCTGGCTCTTCCCAGGAAGGAAAGACGGGTTCCAGTTAGAGAGCCAGAGCTCAGCTACCCTGACGGGATGTGTGTGTGCTCAGTGTGTGTGTTCAGTGTGTTCACAGTGTGTGTGCTCAGTGTGTGCTCATTGTGTGTGTTCACAGTGTGTGTGTTCACAGTGTATGTGTACTCAGTGTGTGTGTGCTCAGTGTGTGTGCTCAGTGTGTGCTCAGTGTGTGTGTTTGCTCAGTGTGTGTGTGTGCTCAGTGTGTGTTCACAGTGTGTGTGTATGGTGTGGGTGTGGGTGTGGTATGGGTATGTGCACAGTGTGGTATGTGCATTGTGTGTGCATGGTGTGTGTGTGTTCACAGTGTGTGTGTTCAAAGTGTGTGTGCAT
Organism: Cnephaeus nilssonii; assembly: GCF_951640355.1. Taxonomy (NCBI): domain Eukaryota; kingdom Metazoa; phylum Chordata; class Mammalia; order Chiroptera; family Vespertilionidae; genus Cnephaeus; species Cnephaeus nilssonii. Next base: position 109,207,518 of record NC_137076.1, on the reverse strand, counting down.
GGTGTGGGTGTGGGTGTGGTGTGGGTATGTGCACAGTGTGAGTATGTGCATTGTGTGTGCATGGTGTGGGTGTGGGTGTGGTGTGGGTGTGTGCACAGTGTGTGTGTGCATGGTGTGGGTGTGCACGGTGTGTGTGTTCACAGTGTGTGTGCATGGTGTGGGTATGTGCACAGTGTGAGTATGTGCATTGTGTGTGCATGGTCTGGGTGTGGGGTGGGTGTGTGCACAGTGTGGGTATGTGCATTGTGTGTGCATGGTGTGGGTGTGCACGGTGTGTGTGTTCACAGTGTGTGTGCATGGTGTGGGTGTGGGTGTGGTGTGGGTGTGTGCACAGTGTGGGTATGTGCATTGTGTGTGCATGGTGTGGGTGTGCACGGTGTGTGTGTTCACAGTGTGTGTGCATGGTGTGGGTGTGGGTGTGGTGTGGGTATGTGCACAGTGTGTGTGTGCGCATGGTGTGGGTGTGTGCACAGTGTGGGTATGTGCATTGTGTGTGCATGGTGTGGGTGTGCACAGTGTGTGTACAGTGGGTGTGTGCACAGTGGGTGTGCAGTGTGAATGTGTGTATGATGTGGGTGTGCACATTGAGAGAGTGAAGATTTGTGGGCCCCAATGACATGTGAATACAGTAAGTTTTACTATAAACTTGCTTTTATGTTCAACAAAGTACTTTCCAATGCTAACTCTATTAATCCTATATTAATCCTGGGTCACCTGTCTAACCTTGAAATCAAACAGTTTTCAATTAACTTTTTTCATTTTACTGAAATTATACTCGTAGGGATTATTTCTCTTCAATTTCAATTTACAACAAAATCATGACTTCTTCATTGTTATTTGTTCAGATCAGTTTTATGGTTATAGCCTCTCGTGAGGGGTCTTTGGGGGCCAGGAGACAAAACCCAAACTAATCACAGGGAGGAAAACAAATCGCCCCCTCACCCCGCCCGTCTTCGCAGACGCCGGTGTCTACTTTTCTCCTGAAGTTTGAGACCGGCTTCCCCTCGGGGCCCAGTTTCTCCGAGTGCCTGGCAGGCGGGCTGGGTGTCCTCCACGCCAGCCCCTGGGGGATCACCCCGAGTGGAAAGAAGAGAAGCTCTCTGCGCCCCACACGCCTCCCGCCGGGGCCACCGCGAGCGAGGCCTTCTCCCCAGGGTCCCTCAGGCGGAGTTCCCTGCAGGGTCCCTGCCTGTGGCTCGGAGGAAACGCCCTCGGCTCCAGTTTGGTCCTTGCTGGCCCTGAAGCGCACCAGCCCCTAAGTGACTCGGTTCTGTTTTCCTTGGGTGGGATGTTTCCAAATGCACAGGTGCCCTCCACGTGCAAACCCTGAGGCTGGACCCACAGCCCCGGGAGCACCCAGGGAGGACCCCGTTAGGGACCCTGAGGCCCCCCTGCAGACACTGGGGTCCACCCAGCAAGCTGCGTAGCGGACAGCGTCATGCCCTCCGCCATGTGCCCCCGTGAGCAGCCGCCTCCGGAGCGGGGACAGGACATTCCTGGACGAGAGGAGGCAGGGCCGCAGCTGCCGAGGCTGCTCGTGCGGATTCCGGATGTGGCTCTGGGCACAAGCCTGGTCTTGTGGGGACGCAGCCGCTCCGTGCTGACAGCCCGGCCCGCGGGGCGCCTCTCCAGGCTGCAGGTGGCCCATCAGAGGTGGAGACGGCTCAGGCCCGGGAGATTGATGGCATTCCTGCGGCCCAGCCCCGCGCCCTGTGCCAGTCTCAGCGGAGGGAGCGCGGCCCTCGGACCCAGGCCCGCTCCGCGGTCGGGAGCTGTGGGCCGGCCTCAGGGATGAGCCCGCCGCTCACTCCGGCCGGAGATAAGACACCTACACAAACAAGCACAAAGGCGCTCCGGCCGCAGCTGCGTGCCAAGCCCTCGCGGGCACTTTATGGCCATTATCTCCTCCGGCCCACACGCCCTGCCAGGTGGGGGTGTTGCTCCCATTAAACAGATAAGGAACCAGGTCTGCGAGCGAGAGGGACGGGCAAGGTCACCCAGGTCATAAAGGCCGCCGGTGCCTCCCAGCCCACCTGCAGCAGGCAGCCCACCCCGTCGAGAGACTATAACAGACTCTTTGTGTTCAGACAGCGTTTTGTAAGCAATGCTGGCTCCAGGGAGAGAGCAGGATGGGTGCAGCGGGGCCTCGCCCCTCCTCACCGCGGCGTCAGGGGGAGCTGCTGGCCGTGGGCTGGTGCCGTGCTGGAACCGGGACAGGCAGGGCGTGGGGCGTCAGGGTCCCGGTTCTGAGTGATGATGTGCTGAGTCTGTGTGAGCCACACGCTGACCTCACGCATTCGGGGCAGCTGTGCCGAGGTCCCTGGTCCCAGTGCCAGACCCAGCGGAGGTCAGGGAGCCGCAGGACGGAAGGGGATCCCGAGGTGCAACCTTGGACCGCCGCCCTGAACACGGCTCTGCAGGGGGCAGGATGCCTCCCCAAAGGCCACCAGCGGGGCCACCTGAGCTCCAGCCGCGGCTGAGGGTGCTCTCCACTCACTGCGCTGACCCCCGGCTCCCGGGTCCTGGATAACCTGGAGCCCACGTGCCCTGGGGGTCCCCACATCCATGGTCCGGAGCCTGAAGCTCATCCCTCAGGGCCGAGGGGCCACCCTGATCACACCGGAGGGCAGAGGGAAGCGTCCAGGATCCGTGTCCATCCCTGGAGGTGGGGAAGGGCTGGGCAGAGAGCCTCCGCTTGGGTTCATTTGAGCTCTGTCCCTGCCTCGCTCTGACCCCAAGCGGTCGCACTCCTTCTGAGACACGGCATCATCCGAGGGAAAGCGTCTCCGCTGCGGTTCCCTGAGGGGCGTCTTGGCCCGTCAGCCCCTGGGAGTCGGGGGCCTCCGAACCTGCTGCAGGCACATGGACGGGGACACGGTCACAGTGTGCATGTGCATGTATGTACATGCAAGCATGCATGTTCTGAGTATGTGCATGTGTTCTGACCGTGTGTGTGTGTGTGTGTTCTGAGTATGGGCATGTGTGAGCATGCATGTACTGAGCATTGCATGTATGTGTGCTTCTGCACACCAGTAAGCATGTGTGCATGCATGTGCACGTGTAGGTGTGCATGCACACATGCGCGTGTGGTGGACTCAGCCGTTCAGCTCAGCCAGCCCCTCCGAGCAGCCCTGGCGTGCGGCTGACCCAGATACCATTGTCCCCGCAGAGGCACCGCGGGAGGCGCCCGCGAGCGCGCACCGCCCTCCTCACCCCGAGCAGAGGCTGTTCTTTTCCTCTAACTTGTCCCGGGACGTGGACTGCCCGGCTCTGTTTTTTAAAATAGCAGGAGACACGACTCCAATGGGGGGGGAGGTGGGGGGAGGGCCGCTGATCCAATTCCAGTGAATTTAGGGGGACATGTCCTGCAGGGCAGGCCCTGCTACTGAGAGGCTGTGTCCCGCGAAGCGGAGCCCCCTTGCCTGGAACTCAATGAGGGCCCCGGGCCATGAGGGCGTCCCCTCCCAGAGCAGCCTGCACTCCACTCCCTCGTCCTCGGGGGAACAGCCCACGGCACACGGACCCGTCCACCCAGATTCTCCCCCTTAGAGGAACCCACGTAGGAACCTGCACTTTTTCACCAAATCACAAGGAAGCCTGGGCTCTGGGAGGATGGGCTGGCCCCGGTCACCCCGCTCTGCAGTTCCGAGGGGCCGAGGGGCTGAAGGTGTCCTCGGTGGCCTGTGCCTCCATCCAACATGTCCCCAGTCGGCCGGAGGACCACAGCCCCGCTTCCAACCTGCCCCCGCCCCCCGCAGCCTTCAGGCTCGGCTCAGACAGGGTCCCCCAAAGCTCTTCCTGACCCCAACAAATCACCGGTCCCGCCCCACTCGCTTGTTAATGGTTAACCGGGCGATAGGAACGGGCGATAGCGCAGGTTTCGGTCCCGGCTGGCATCTCGGGAGCCGCGGCGGCTGCCTGGGCCTTGCTCCGGGCCCTTCATGTGCAGCCAAGCGGCTCAGAGAGGAGCGCGCTGTCCAAGCCGCACGCCTTTGCCAGAGCAGATTGTGCAGTGCAAAGAAGGAAATTCCTGATGGCCGTGTCATGTGCCCCGCGGTTCTGCGGCAGGACAGTGGCCCCAACACTCGCCCCTCCTCGGAGGCGGCCTTCCCAGGGCAGGGGCTCCGCCTCGCCTGAGGCCTCTGTGCCCGGCCGCGGCGGCTGCACTGTTGTGGGGACCAGAAGCTCTGGTGTGTGTTTGGCACTGTGGCCAAGCGGCCACTTGTCCTGGCATCTGACCCCTGGGCCTCAGCCCACCATCCAGCCTCCCCAGGCCGCTCTCCGTGCTGCCAAGCCCAGACGTCGGGGCGGAGAGCCCGCTGTCCACTCGATGACCAGGGGAAACGTCAGGCTCCAGACGTCGGGGAGCTCGGCAGGGCCCTCTCGTTGGGCCTGCTCAGTGCGCCCGGCTCTCTAAGTGACTGGGGTGCATCTTGTCTCCAGCTCTTAAGAAAGCACAAATGCCTGGTCATGTTCCCAGGTCTAGGAGTTGTGAACATACTTCACCAAAAATATTTCATACAAATGGTTCCAACTGCTATTTTTTTTTTTTGAAGTTTTAAGGGTCTGACTGCTCATCTGATGATGCCAGATGCAGGAACCGTGGCAAGAATGGATGAGTGAATGAGTGAGTGAGTGAATGAATGAATGAGTGGATGAATGAATGAATGAATGAATAAGTGAGTGGATGAATGAATGGATGAATGAGTGAGTGAGTGAGTGGATGAATGAATGGATGAGTGAGTGAGTGGATGAATGAACGAATGAATGAGTGAGTGAGTGAGTGAGTGGATGAATGAATGGATGAGTGAGTGAGTGAGTGAGTGAGTGAGTGAGTGAGTGATGGTCCAAGCACCCGCTTTGGGGCCAGAAGGCCTCCCTCGAAAGGCCTGGTTCTGGGCCCCCTCACCTGCGGAAGGAGCCCCAGGCACTGCCTCACAAGCCCTCCTTCTCAGAAAATGCCGACCCTGTTCCAACGGCTGCCCCGCCCACTCCCATTTCTGCGGGACGTTACGGTTTCTGCATTTTCCATGGCACTCGAGTGTGTCGGCCGATGTTTGGTGGAGCTGAGACCAAGCATGGGTGCAGACCCCAGGTGCCCACTCACTGCCTCACTGGTGCCCCCTCCTTCAGGGTGTGGTGCCAGGGGCGGGGGACCCACCGCAGAACCGGGGACACAGGTCCCTCCCTCGGGGGCTCATGGTCTGGTCGGGGAGAAAGGCATGGAAACAAACCCCAATTCAGGGTTCAGGCTTCCTTTCAGCTTGATCCCCAGATGCTGGGGTTGGCTGGAGGGGCAGGTGGCCTTCCATCACCTCCCAGGCAGGGCCTCCAGCAGGGGCCCAGCGAGGGATGGGGGCAGGGCACAGGGGCGGGAGGTGGGCATCCCTGCTCCAGCTGCAGCAGGTTCTCTGGTCTCTGGGGTTACCATGCCAACCAGAGGTGCTGATCTTGGGGGACAGGACTGTCTGCTCATTCCAGCTGCCATGCTGGGTCCCTGGGGCAGGTGGGTGGGTGCTGCTGCCTGACTCGCTGGGACCCCCGCAGCCCAGTCTTGGCCCCTCTGGCTGGAGGAGATGGGGCTGCCCGCCATCCTGCTGGGCAGGACCAGGGCCTGGGCTGGAGTCAGGGGCCTGACATGACCTTCCAGGCCCATGTGGAACCTGCCCAGCATGTGATGGATGGGGTGGGGGGGCGGTGGGATGGAGAGGCTGTGGCTGAGGAGGACACAGGAAGGTGCTGGGAGTCTCAGAGAAGCACCGGGGTGAGCAAGTCCTGGAAAGCGTTTAAAGCCGAGAAGATAACGGGATGTCGGAAGCGAAGAGGCCACAGGTCACTGGAAGTTCACGGAGAACCACTTCCTGGGGCCGTGGGAAAACGGCAGGACGGAGGAGAGGCTTCCGTCCTCGGACTCGGGGTGGGCCCGGCCTGGAGAGCCCAGGAGGGAGTCCGGTGCTGGGGGATCGTGGGCCCCCAGGGAGGTGCAGCCCCCCCCCCCCCGTGAGGGGCCAGGAAGTTGAGGGGTGGGTTTCTGACGGCCTCACCCCTGCCCCGACCCACATCATTCACCCCTGACATCTCACCCCCAGGAGCCTGAGGCTCCCCGCTGCCTGCTGACTTGAGTCCAAATCTCTCCCCAGGGGAAGTGGCATTTCAACGGGGCCTCGGAGGATGGGGAGGAGCGGGAGGAGCCGCCAGGCCGTGGGAACGCAGGGCACAGACCCCGCGCAAGTGAAGGGGCGGAGGAGAGGGGAGTCTGGGGGCGGTGATGGGACACCAGAGGCCTGGGGTGGGAAGCAGACCTGGACCGGGAACTTTAGGGTCTGGATCGCCTAGGACGGGAGCTGGTGGGAAGCCAGAGAGGGCGGCCCTGGAGGGAAGAGGTCTTCCCTCCCTCACCCCACCCCACCCCGTGGACATAAAAGGAAGAGGAGGGAGCTGTGGGGATGGAGCTGTGGGGGAGGGAGCTGTGAGGAGGGAGATGGGGGGAGGGAGCTGTGGGGTGGGAGCTGTGAGGAGGGAGCTGTGGGGAGGGAGCTGTGGGGAGGGAGCTGTGGGGAGGGAGATGGGGGAGGGAGCTGTGGGGAGGGAGCTGTGAGGAGGGAGCTGTGGGGAGGGAGCTGTGGGGAGGGAGCTGTGAGGAGGGAGCTGTGAGGAGGGAGCTGTGGGGAGGGAGCTGTGAGGAGGGAGCTGTGGGGAGGGAGCTGTGGGGAGGGAGCTGTGGGGAGGGAGATGGGGGAGAGAGCTGTGGGGAGGGAGCTGTGAGGAGGGAGCTGTGAGGAGGGAGCTGTGAGGAGGGAGCTGTGGGGAGGGAGCTGTGAGGAGGGAGCTGTGAGGAGGGAGATGGGGGGAGGGAGCTGTGGGGAGGGAGCTGTGAGGAGGGAGCTGTGAGGAGAGAGCTGTGGGGAGGGAGCTGTGGGGAGGGAGCTGTGGGGAGGGAGATGGGGGGAGGGAGCTGTGAGGAGGGAGATGGGGGGAGGGAGCTGTGAGGAGGGAGCTGTGAGGAGGGAGCTGTGAGGAGGGAGCTGTGGGGAGGGAGCTGTGAGGAGGGAGCTGTGAGGAGGGAGATGGGGGGAGGGAGCTGTGGGGAGGGAGCTGTGAGGAGGGAGCTGTGAGGAGAGAGCTGTGGGGAGGGAGATGGGGGGAGGGAGCTGTGGGGAGGGAGATGGGGGGAGGGAGCTGTGGGGAGGGAGCTGTGAGGAGAGAGCTGTGGGGAGGGAGCTGTGGGGAGGGAGCTGTGGGGAGGGAGATGGGGGGAGGGAGCTGTGAGGAGGGAGATGGGGGGAGGGAGCTGTGAGGAGAGAGCTGTGGGGAGGGAGCTGTGGGGAGGGAGCTGTGGGGAGGGAGATGGGGGGAGGGAGCTGTGAGGAGGGAGCTGTGAGGAGGGAGCTGTGAGGAGAGAGCTGTGGGGAGGGAGCTGTGGGGAGGGAGCTGTGGGGAGGGAGATGGGGGGAGGGAGCTGTGGGGAGGGAGCTGTGAGGAGAGAGCTGTGGGGAGGGAGCTGTGGGGAGGGAGCTGTGGGGAGGGAGATGGGGGGAGGGAGCTGTGAGGAGGGAGATGGGGGGAGGGAGCTGTGGGGAGGGAGCTGTGAGGAGGGAGCTGTGAGGAGGGAGCTGTGAGGAGGGAGATGGGGGAGGGAGATGGGGGAGGGAGCTGTGGGGAGGGAGCTGTGAGGAGGGAGCTGTGAGGAGGGAGATGGGGGGAGGGAGATGGGGGAGGGAGCTGTGGGGAGGGAGCTGTGGGGAGGGAGCTGTGGGGAGGGAGATGGGGGAGGGAGCTGTGAGGAGAGAGCTGTGGGGAGAAAGATGGGGGAGGGAGCTGTGAGGAGGGAGATGGGGGGAGGGAGCTGTGGGGAGGGAGCTGTGAGGAGGGAGCTGTGAGGAGGGAGATGGGGGGAGGGAGCTGTGGGGAGGGAGCTGTGGGGAGGGAGCTGTGAGGAGGGAGCTGTGAGGAGGGAGCTGTGAGGAGAGAGCTGTGGGGAGGGAGATGGGGGAGGGAGCTGTGGGGAGGGAGATGGGGGAGGGAGCTGTGGGGAGGGAGCTGTGGGGAGGGAGATGAGGGGAGGGAGCTGTGAGGAGGGAGATGGGGGAGGGAGCTGTGAGGAGGGAGATGGGGGAGGGAGCTGTGAGGAGGGAGATGGGGGGAGGGAGCTGTGGGGAGGGAGCTGTGAGGAGGGAGCTGTGAGGAGGGAGCTGTGAGGAGGGAGATGGGGGAGGGAGCTGTGAGGAGGGAGCTGTGAGGAGAGAGCTGTGGGGAGGGAGATGGGGGAGGGAGCTGTGGGGAGGGAGATGGGGGGAGGGAGCTGGGGGGAGGGAGCTGTGGGGAGGGAGATGGGGGCAGGGAGCTGTGGGGAGGGAGCTGGGGGGAGGGAGCTGTGGGGAGGGAGCTGTGAGGAGGGAGCTGTGGGGAGGGAGCTGTGAGGAGGGAGCTGTGAGGAGGGAGCTGTGAGGAGGGAGATGGGGGGAGGGAGCTGTGGGGAGGGAGATGGGGGGAGGGAGATGGGGGGAGGGAGCTGTGGGGAGGGAGCTGTGGGGAGGGAGATGGGGGGAGGGAGCTGTGAGGAGGGAGCTGTGGGGAGGGAGGCGCGGCTGACAGCCCCTCTGGGCCGGCTCGAGCACAGGGAGGAAGAAAGGAAGGCTACAGGCAGGCGGCAGCTTGCAGGAGCTGTGGGCTGGCTGCCCAGCCCCGCGTGTTGGGACATGCCAGTCACAACTGCTTCCTCCTGTCCCCACTGACAGCCTGCCCCCTGTGAGGCATCCAGGGAATTCCCGGCTTCAATCTCCTCTCACTCGGCAGGTGGGGCAGGACCATGGAGCAGGGTCTGTAGCTGGTAACTTAAGTGACTGTCTCATCTGCTCTATGACCAGCCATTGAGGGGACAGAGGACCCCGTCTACAGCATGGAGGGCCTGGGACACAGGCTTGACTCCTTGGGAATAACCAGGCAGCAGGAGATGGGCAATGACAGGTGTTCCCCGGGGGCTGACTGGATGGATGGGTGGGTGGATGGATGGGTGGGTGGATGGTGGGTGGATGGATGGGTAGGTGGGTGGATGGGTGGATGGGTAGATGGACTGATGGGTGGGTTGGTGGATTGATGGGCGGGTGGATGGATGAATGGATGGGTGGGTGGCTGGACTTATGGGTGGGTGGGTGGATGGATGGATGGATAGACATGTGGGTGGGTGGATGAATGGAGGGGTGGATGAGTGGATGGGTGGATGGATGGATGGGTGGGTAGATGGACTGATGGATGGGTGGGTGGATGGATGGATGGATAGGTGGGTAGATAGATGGATGGACGAGTGGGTGGGTAGATGAATGGAGGGGTGGATGAGTGGATGGGTGGATGGATGGATGGATGGGTGTGTAGATGGACTGATAGATGGGTGGGTGGGTGGATGGATAGGTGGGTAGATAGATGGATGGACGAGTGGGTGGGTGGATGAATGGAGGGGTGGATGGGTGGATGGATGGATGGGTGGGTAGATGGACTAATAGATGGGTGGGTGGGTGGATGGATAGGTGGGTATATGGACTGATGGATGGGTGGGTGGGTGGATGGATAGGTGGGTAGATAGATGGATGGACAAGTGGGTGGGTGGATGGATGGAGGGGTGGATGAGTGGATGGGTGGATGGACTGATGGATGGGTGGGTGGGTGGATGGATAGGTGGGTAGATAGATGGATGGACGAGTGGGTGGGTGGATGAATGGAGGGGTGGATGGGTGGGTGGATGGATGGACGGGTGGGTGGACAGCTCATAGGTGCTGCAGAACTTTGGAGAACATACAGACACAGCGGGAGACTTCCATCTGGTCGGCTACGATGGCTGATCCTCTAGGAGAGCGGGGTGTGCTTCCTGGACCTGGGTCAGCTGGGATCACTCTTGTCCTCACCACAACCGACCCGAGGCTGAACACCACCAGGAACGCGTCACAAGAAACAGAAAGAAGCACCACCTCCCTGGCACCCGCCCCTCTGCTCCCCGCCTCCCAGACGTGCCCAGAACCTCCAGAACCTCCAGTGCAGCCGCCTCTGCCCAGTGGCACTGCCGGAGCCCCAGGTGCCTGAGGGCATTGACGTTAACGAAACTCAGTTTAAAAAATGTGCTTCCAGTGCTCATGGTCACATCTGGCCGGTGGCTCCTGTTCTGGACAGCACAGGGGTGGAGCCTTCCGTCGCCACAGAACGTTCCGCTGGACCGTACCCCCTGGAGCGCCACCCACACCCCCAACCGCTTCGGCCTGGTTGACACCTATGCACCCTTTGCAGCTCAGCACGCCCACAGCAACGGCCCAGGGTTGAGGCTGTGGGAGGATCACAGCTCTGCTTCACACCCAGGCTCTCGAGGTCCCACAGGGTCCTGAGAAAGGAGAAGAGACACCCATTCTGCAGATGGCAACACCAAGGCCGAGTGAGTAAAGGGCATGGACACCAAGTGGAAATCATAGAACAAGAAAGTACAGTAACAGAAATAAAACCTCACCAGATGGGCTCAGTAGAAAAGCATGACAGAGGGCACAACCACTGAGCCTGGAAAATCAATGGAATGGACCTGATATGAACCACAGACAGAAAACAGGCTGGGGGAATGGAACAGAGCTTCAGTGGCGCGACGATAAAAGACCCATCAGATTTCCAGAAAGCCAGTGGAACTGAACGTATTTGAACTAGTGATGACTGAAAACTTCTAAAATTTGGTGACAGTTACAGACCAACAGTAGGAATGAAAATGAAACCACATCAAAATTTGTGGTGTAGCTAAAGCTGTGCTCAGAGGAAAATGTATAGCACTAACTACTCACATTAAACCAGAAACCAGAAAAGAAGGTGACGGCACAAAAGCTCAGGGGAGGGAGAGATGTGGAGGGAGAGACGGTGGCGACATGGGAACAGGAGTGAGGTGGAGAAGATGAGCAAAATCAACAAATCTCTCCAAGACTGGCGAAAACCAAAAGAGAGGAAACACAAACCACTCGTATCAGGGATCAAAACAGGGCTGTCATCCCAGACCCCACAGCCATGAAAAGAACAGTAAGAGATACTTGAAACAACTTTGTCACAACTAAGGTGAAAGACACTGATTCCTTAAAAACAAAACATTGATACTCAACCAAGATGAATCCATCATGTGAATAGTCCTGTAGCCATTGAAGAACTTGAATTCACCACTTGCAAGTTCCCCCGCAAATGCCCTGGCTGGTGTGGCTCAGTTGGTAGGAGCATTGTCCTGAACACCCAAAAGGTCCCGGGTTCGATTCCCAGTCAGGGCACATGCCTAGGTTGCAGGTTTGACCCCAGCCCCGGTCGGGGAGCCTGGTAAGAGGCAAACGGTGGATGTTTCTCTCTCTCACTCTCGCTCTCATTCTTGCTCCCTCCCTCCCCTCGCTCCAAAAACCAATGAAAAAAATGTCCTCAGGTAAGGATTTAAAAAACACACACATAGTTCCCCCAAAAAAGAAATCTCCCGATCTACTGGTATTAGTGAAAAATTCTAGCAAAAAGTTAAAGAAAAAGCAACCTTACTGTTACACACTTTCCTCTGGAACATGGAAGAGAGGGGACCCTCCCCAGTGGGCTTCACGAAGCTGGCACTATCCTGAGACCAACGCTCGACACAGACAATGCAGTCAGGAGCCCGGTGTCTCTCCTAAACTTAGAGGCAAAAATCCTCCACAAAATACAGACGAGTCGAGTCCAGCCGTGTGTGCACAGGAGCAGTGGGCTATTCCCAGGATGCAAGGCTGGCTCAACTGGAAAACCAGAGAGCGGCGTTCGAGCAGAGAGCCATGGTGTTCTCTCGCTCGGTGGCCCCGACACGGCCTGGCTGGCACAGGCATTTCAACACGTACATACATACATACATACATACATCAACACATAAACGAGGGAGAGGTAGAAACATCAATGGTAAGAGAGACTCATCGGTCAGCTGCCTCCTGCATCGCGCCCGAAACCCTGGCATGTGCCCTCCTGGTTCATAGGTCGATGCTCACCACTGAGCCACACCAGCTGGGCTGGCACCGAACATTTGTAATGTCATCCTCCGGGGCCTGGGAATCCCTGCCTCCCTCCGATGCTGAGCTCCATCCCAGCACACACGGGCCTGAAATGCACTCTAACCACCAATTTCCTCTCCCATGGGCATCGGGGATGTGCCCTGAAGACTGCTGGACCCCTGCACCGAGGTCCCTAGGCCTCCAGCGCGGGGCACGCATGAGGACGGGACTCTCCGGGCAGGTGGAAAGGGGAGGGGTGGAGGGGACAGGGAGGAGGGCCGCATTACTGACCTCCCAGGACCCCAGGGGGCGGGGCCTGTAGGTTGCTGCTGACCGTTGCCATCCTGAGACCCGGATGAGGGCCACCCCCACGGCGGCGGACACGACACGAGGCATTTGTGGAAACCCTAGAAATGCAGACACAGAGAACATCAGTGAGCAACATTGGTCCATCATCGTAACAACTAACAAACCAACCCGGATGCTAACAACGAAGGAAACATGAGTGTGTTCTCGGGGGGCGGGGGCGGGGGGTGGGGGTACTATGGGAACTCTGTACTCCCTGCTCAGTTTTCCCGTAAACCTAAAACTGCTCTTAAAAATCAAGTCTATTAAGCCCGGGTGGTGTGGCTCAGTTGTTGAGCATTGACCTATGAACCCGGAGGTCACAGTTCGATTCCCGCTCAGGGTCCCAGCTCCCAGGGGCGGCCCCACCTCCAGCCAGCCCCTGAGAAGGCGCCTCCGCTTGGCACTCTGGCCCAGGCCCCGCCTCTCTGGGCCACGGCAAAGGCCAGTGGTTTCTCCGGGGAATTTGCCTAAATGGGTGAGGACGTTTTGAAGCCGACTTCAGAGTGAAAATTGTTTCCCTCAAAATAGAGAGGAACTGGCTGTCCAGGAGTTAAAGATAGAATCCTGTGGCAAGGCCAAGGCTGAGTCCCTGTCTAGGCTGGCCCAGGAGAGGGGTGTGGCCGGCCGGTCTCGGCTCTGGGGCTTGTGGCTGGCACCCAGTCACACGGCCAGCACCCCAGAGGGCTGGGGCCAGTGTTGACTCAGCGGTGAGACCTGTGTTCCTCGAGGGAGAGAGGCTGGGCTTCGAGGGCACCATCCACAGAGGGGCTCTGGAGGGCTCCCTGGAGGAGGGGTCACCTGAGGTGTGAACTACTCTGCTGGGCCTGGACCACACCAGGTGGGCCTGAGCGTCAGCTAGGGAGGCACATGTTACCGGTGGGCAGCGAGGAGCCGCTGGAAGTCGTGGTGTGAGAGGAATGGTCCCTGCCCGGGGAGAGGGGTCCCTGGGGAACGGCTGACCAGAGCGGGGTTCCCCACGCCCCCACTCCTGAAGGCAGGCGTGGGGCAGTCCGTCTCTGGGATGGGGGAGCCCAGCACCCGAGCCTGGCTCCAGATGCCAGAGAGGGGCTGGGGCTGTGCCCACACCTGGAACCGGCTTCCCGCACCATCACAGGCAAAGACAGGGTCCCCCCGCCGGGACCCAGGGGTGTGCTCACCGCGTGGAATGTGTGTGACAGGGTCCCGCCAGGGCCCGGGGAGGGTGAGACAGCTGGGAGCTGTGGCCTGTGCTCGGCTCTCGGTGGCCTGTGCACCCCAGATCCCAGGCTGCCACCTCCAGGGGGGCTCCGGTCCCCCCTCACGCCACTTCTCCCTGCAAAGCTGAGCGCTGCTCCCCCGAGCCAGGCAGGGAGGCGGCCGCACCTGCAGGGCCCGGAGCTCCCGGAGGGAGAGCTGCGGTGACGGTGACGGTGACGGGGAGGAGGCAGGCCTCGCCGGGCACCTGTTTGCCTCGGGCTGCCTTCCCTCCCACAATACCTCCTGCACCTGAGACCCCGGGGCCTGGCGTCTGGGAGCCCCCAGCGCTCTGCCTCAGTGCGGGCGGGCGGGCGGGCGGAGGTGGTGGGTAAGCCCACGTGGGTGGGAGCCAGGGGTCGGCCCCCACCAGGGCCAGTGTTGGGAGGTGATACCCCAGGGAGCCCGAGGCTGCAGCCGCAGTCCCAGCCGCCTGCCCAGGTGCTGGACCCGCAGGGCGGGTGGGCTGAGGGGCCCTGGGCCCCATGTCATTTCAGGTCACAGAACTCACCACCTGTGTGTGGTGAGGAGACTGAGGCTCAGAGACGACCTCTGTTCAGGTCACACACTGGCAAGTGGGGAGGAGGCTCAACCCCAGACCCTGCCCCCCACTCCCATGGCCTGAAGGTGACTTGTGTGGCCTGGGGGTGGGCACGGGACACAGGGTGCACGGGGTGGTTCAGGCGACACGTTCCGATGGAAGCCGGGAAAGAGAAAGGAAGGCTCAGGCCCCGGCTGCTGTGGTACCCGGGGCCTCGGGGGGAAGGGCCCCATGCAGCTCCATGGTCCCACCGGGGGCTGACTCAGTGGCCACGCCGTCAGCCTGCCCTCCCCACCCACCATGAACCTCTTTGTGGACACCCAGGGGTCCGCCAGCCCCTTCGGACATCAGGCAGGACTGTGCAGGTCAACAGACGCCGACTGGAACGCCTGCCGATGTCCGTGGTGTAAATGCCCCCAACGTGGTTTCAGCTCCCAGGGCGTCACCTCGGCCCCGAGAGGGGCAGCCCCCGCCCCCCAGCCCTGTGCCCCGACGGGAGAACCTCGGGAACACAGGTGGGTGTGCACACTGCCCGCCCCACCCTACCCACACCTGTGTTAACAGCGCTTCATGGAGCCCGGCCAAGCCTGGGGTTTACAGTGTCTGTGGCTGGTTCCCACCACAATTGCAGGTTCAGGTGATTACACGGATCATATGGCCCGAAGCCATAAAAATTTACTATCGAGCACACGCAATAGCCAGTGTCATAAAATGACTAGAAAGTGATGAGTTTTAAGTACTTATTAGCTTTTACAAAAACCACCGTATTGAGTTGTAATTATCATACAATAAACGGCACATATTTAAAGTGTGAAATTGGTGGCGTATCTATTATTTGTACATAAATACGCCTGAGAAACCATCACCTCAATAAAATAATGAGCAGACCCACCACCCCTTGTTACATCCGTTTGCATTCCCTAGAGTTTGATATAAATGGAATAATATAATGTGGAATCTCTGCTGTCTGGCTGCTTTCACTCAGTGTAATTATTCCTTTTTTGTTGTTAATCCTCACCTGAGGATATTTTTCCATTGATTTTTAGGGAGAGTAGAAGAGGAGGGAAAGACAAAGAGAAACATCAATGTGAGAGAAACACATCAATTGGTTGCCTCCTGCACACGCCCCAACCAGGGCCTGGGCCAGGGAGGAGCCTGCAACTGAGGTACAGGCAGGCCCTTGCCCAGAATTGAACCTGGGACTCTTCGGTCTGCAGGCCGATGCTCTCTCCACTGAGCCAAACTGGCCAGGGCATTGTGTGTAATTATTCTGAGGCTCACCCCTGTGATGGCATGTATCGCTCCTTTTTATTGCTGTGTGCTATTCCAGGAAATGAACATATGACAACATGTTTGTCCATTCACCTCCTGATAGATACATGGGTTACATCCAATTCTGGACTTTTTACAGAGGATACGTATCCTATATAATAAAAGGCTAATATGCAAATCGACCAAACGGCAGAACAACCGGTTGCTATAACACACACTGACCACCAGAGGGCAGACGCTCAACACAGGAGTTGCCCCCTGGTGGTCAGTGCGCTCCCACAGGGGGAGCGCCGCTCAGCCAGAAGCCCTGAGTCAGGCTCACAGCTCGCAAGCGCAGCAGCAGTGATGGGAGCCTCTCCCACCTCCATGGCAGCGCTAAGGATGTTCGACTGCCAGTATAGGCCCGCTCCCCCGAGGGCTCCCAGACTGTAAGCGGGTGCAGGCCGGGCTGAGGGACTCCCTGAGTGCACAAATTTTGTGCACTGGGCCTCTAGTGTAATTATACTGTCCTTCGTAATTGTCTTCACTGGCTCTCTGTGTCCTGTGCCAATTGGAATGACTCTGCGTTCCATCCCAGAAAACAAGGTTGAGTATCTCTCGTAAGGTAGGGGGCGGGCAGAAAATTTGCTTGTTGTTGTTTGTCTGTTTACCTGGGAATATCTTCATTTCACCTCCATTTTTTGAAAAATAGTTTTGCTGGATGTAGGATTCTTGGTTAACAGTTTTTTTAATTTTCTTTCAGAACTTTAAATATATCGCCCCCCTTCCTTCTCACCTCCTCTGTGCTGATGAGAAGCTGGCTGTTGATTTTTGAGGAGTCCTCTGGTGCATGGTGGATCCTTTTCTCTTGCTGCTTTTAGGATTTCGACATTTTGACTGTAGTATGTGGTCCTGGGGAACACTGTATTTATCCTACTTGGAGCTTCTTGGATGTAGATTATTGTTATTCTTCAAATTTGGAAAGTTTTCAGCCATTAATTCTTCAAATGTGTTTCTTCTCTCTTAGTACTCCCATTACACATATGTTGGTGTGCTTAATGGCATTCCACATTTCCCACTGACCCTCTTCTTTTTCCCCCTTCTTTTCTTCAGGTTATATAATCTCTATTGATCTTTAAGTTTATTGACACTTTCTTCTGCTAGTTCAAGTTGACTGTGAGCTGCTCTAGTGAATTTTTCATTTTCATTATTTTACCTCTAACTCCAGAATTGCTACTTGTTTCTTTTTATAATTTTCACCTCCTTACCTTACTGACAGTCTCTGTTTTATGAGTTATTATCAACTCTCTTCCTTTAAGTTATTGTCAGCAGGGTTTCTTTTGAAAATATTTGTAATCGTTTCTTTACAATCTTCACAATACTGGGCCCCTTCAAAGAGAGTGCTCTCTGCCACCCTCAGAGGGGGCAGTGTCGGCGTGCGTGCCACCTGACAGACCCCCAAGGATGACTCCGGTTTCAGTCTGGCTCTCTCTGACTGCTTTTTTCCATGACATAAATTTTTGGCTTGTCTACCTCTATTAGTATCACACCAACCTGTTGCTAACTGATTGCTCTATTGTTTTTAACAATGCCTTGGAGCAGAAATTGCTTCACAGTCTGATCCGAGTAAAGTCAGGCCCGCTGGCACGGGAAGGGTGTTGGCAGTCTTTGAAGATGGTGTTACCATCTCTGATTCTGCCCCACCCTGGGCAGAAGCTCTGTGCTATGGAAGAGGAGCTGGGGGTGGGGAAACTCAGTCTTCACCAGCCACCCCTCCTAGATCCTCCCTACGGGCCAGGAGCTATGAGCAAGGCAGGTGCAGGAACTGGTGCCACCCCAGCTGCCTCCGTCCCCTGGTACCGATGACTAATAACACAGAGACAAGCAGGGTGGGATCTGCCCATGGGGATGGGGCAGCTGCCTCTCTGCTCTGAGCCGCCAGCACGGCGCCCCCGCAGCACAGAGCGTGGGAGCGAATACTGCACTACTCAGCATTCTCCACCTGGGTCTTCCCTGCAGAGCAGGAGCTGGAGCAGGAGAACAGGTGCCATCACCCACCTGGAATAGCTCTTCTGTACCAGGAGGAGGCCCAGTAATGCTCCCTGGCTGCTGAGTCCACAGAATGGCTTGTCCATCTCGGGGAGCTGGGGGACACGGGAGCTTCTGCTCAACCGCCAAGCCCTCTGGAAAAGGTGTTCTGCAGCAAAGAACCATGGGGGCGGGGCAGTCCACATCATTCTTGCCAAGTTATATAGGTTTTGTTGAACAACGGCCCTCGGTTTTCTGTTAGCCCTTTTATCAATATCTACAGACATTCAATGATTGTCTTTGCTAATTACGGCCAGTTTAATATGTTTGTCTGGGGCAGTGGTCGGCAAACTCATTAGTCAACAGAGCCAAATATCAACAGTACAACGATTGAAGTTTCTTTTGAGAGCCGGAAACCGACTTCTGCGCATGGGCCATGAAGTTTCAATAGCACTGTACGTGCGCGCCCGCACGTGGTATATTGTGGAAGAGCCATACTCAAGGGGCCAAAGAGCCGCATGTGGCTCGTGAGCCGCAGTTTGCCGACCATTGGTCTGGGGGAAAGGTTTTTTTCCTCCCAAAGTAACACTGCCAATCCCAAAGCTCAATTACCTTCTTTTTTTTATTATTATTGAATTTTTACAGAGAGGAAGGGAGAGGGAGAGAGAATCAGAAACATCGATGAAAGAGAAACATCAATCAGCCGCTTCCTGCACATCCCCCAACCAGGGATATGCCTGCAATCAAGGCACATGCCCTTGACCGGAATCGAACCCGGGACCCTTCAGTCCACAGGCCGATGCTCTATCCACTGAGCCAAACCAGCTAGGGCTCAATTACCATTTAAGGAGATTTAAATAACAATAAAACAGATTTTTCCTCTGTGTGTACCATCTCTGATTCTTTTTATTTCTTTTGTGTAGATTCCTATTTTTATCTGATACAATCTTCCTTCTGCCTGAAAGATTTTCTTTAACATTTCCTGTAGTACAGGTCTATATGGCAATACATTTTTTTTTTTTTTTTAGCTTTCATATGTCTGAATAATCTTTATTTTGCCTTTTTTTTTTTAAAGTCATTTTCAGTGGGTATAGAATTCTGGATTTACGGGTCTTTTGCTATCAGTAATTTAAAGATGCTGCTCTCCTGCCTTCTAGTTTGGATGTATCAAAGGAGAATTTGCTGCCACCCTTATCCTTCTTCAGTACACAATGCATCGTTCCCCTCTGACGGCTTTAAATAGTTTCTATTCATTACTAGTTTTGAGTGATTTATCACATGCTTTGGTGTGGTTCTTTTCATGTTTCTTGTGCTTATGATTCATACCTTGACTAAATACTTTGTTTATTTAACTATTTTCCCTCTGTATTTCATTTTAAATAGTTTCGATTGCCATGTATTCAAGTTCACTAATCTTTTCTTCTATAATATTGAATCTGCTATTTTTCATCTCCATTAACTTTTTCATCTCCATTGACCATTTCATGGTCATTGTAATTTTTCATTTCTAAAAGTTCAATTGAAGTCTTTTTCTCTATCGTCTATGTCTCTAACGTTTTGTGTATATGGAATAAAGTGTTGATAACTATTTTAATGTCCTTGTCTGCTAATTCTAACACCCATGTTAGTTCTGTGTCATTTCCATTGATTGAATTTTCTCCCTGTTATGAGTCACATATTCCTTCTTCTTCGTATGACTGCTAATTTTTTGTTGGATGACAGACATTGTAAAATTTATCTTGTCACTAATATTTTCCACTCTTGAGGCCAGGCCTTTTGAATACTCTCCCCAGTGCCCAGAGCCCGAAGTGTTCTCGTTTGGCAGGTAAACAAGGCTCCGTTCTTGACTCAGGTTGTCCTTTTCCTGGCCTTGGGCAGTTTTCTCACATCGGTTTCCTGAACACTCACGGAGGACCCTGTGCACCTCGGAGTCTTCTCTCCATGACTCTGCGTCCCAGGACTCTCGTCACCTGGTTTCCCCAAACTCTCTCTCTCTCTCTCTCAACTCGCTTCTCTCCCCTGTGCTGTGGTCTGTCTCTCGAGCAGTCAGCTGGGCTTTGTAGGACTCAGCCCACTTGCTGTCCTTCCCTCAGGGATCACTGTCCTTTACTACCTAGTGCTCCGATTCTTGAAAAACACTGTTTTAGCCCTGGCCGGTTAGGCTCAGTGGATAGAGCATCGGCCTATGGACCAAAGGGTCCCGGGTTTGATTCCGGTCAAGGGCACGTGCCTTGGTTCCATGCTCCTCCCACGCCCCAGCTTTGGTTAAGCATGTGCAGGAGGCAACCAATCGATGTTTCTCTCACATTGATGTTTCTGTCTTTGCCTCTCTCTAAAAGATCAATGGAAAAATATCCTCGAGTGAGGATTAACAAACACACACACACACACACACACACACACACACACACACACAAAAACAACCACATTGTTTTATATTTTTGTATGCAGGAGGGTGAATCTGGTCCCATTTTAGTCCACCTTGGCCAGAAGCCTCCACACCTGTATTTAATTGTGATTACGAGATGTGTTTGCTCTATTTCTCCGGAAGTAAATGATCTCAGGCAAGGAGTCGTCAACCACTTCCTTTTTTCCCATCTCCCCACCTAGAATCATACCTGGTACATAGTAGGTGCTCAATAAATGAATGTCTCTTGGTATCAATGGGCAGTGGGCACCCGCACCAGGCAAGTGTGGATTCCTGAGGGGCCAGGACCCTGCCCTCAGGTAAAGCACAGCCTGGGGAGATGAGTCAGCTCAGCACCGGGGGACTTCTGATAGAAATGAGGGTCTTGCTCTCAGCCAGTGTGGAATACACTAGAGAAGTCACCCATGAATGATGGATGGATGGATGGTGGTGGAAGCATAGATGGATAGATGGTGGATGGATGGATGAATGGATGGATGGACGGATGGAAGAATGGATGATGGATGGTTGGATAGATGGATGAATGGATGGATGGTGGATGGATAGATGGATGGATGGTGATGGATGGATGGTGATAGATGGATAGATGGATGGATGGTGATGGATGGATGGATGGATGGGTGGTGGTTGGATAGATGGATGGATGGTGGGTGGACAGATGGATGGATGGTGGATGGATAGATGGGTAGATGGTGATGGATGGATAGATGGATGGTGATGGATGGTGGATGGATGGATGGTGGATGGATGGATGGATGGATGGTGATGGATGGATAGATGGATGGTGATGGATGGTGGATGGATGGATGGTGGATGGATGGATGGATGGATGGTGATGGATGGATGGATGGTGGATGGATAGATGGATGGATGGTGATGGATGGATGGATGGGTGGTGGTTGGATAGATGGATGGATGGTGGGTGGATAGATGGATGGATGGTGATGGATGGATGGATGGTGATGGATGGATAGATGGATGGTGATGGATGGTGGATGGATGGATGGTGGATGGATAAATGGATGGATGGTGATGGATGGATGGTGGATGGATGGATGATGATGGATGGGTAAATGGATGGATGGTGATGGATGGATAGATGGATGGATGGTGATGAATGGTGGATGGATGGATGGTGATGGATGGATCGTGGATGGATGGATGGATGGATGGTGGGTGGATGGATGGATCGTGGATGGATGGATGGATGGATGGTGGGTGGATGGATGGATGGATGGTGGATGGATGGATGGTGGATGGATGGATGGATGGATGGATGGTGATGGGTGGATAGATGGATGGATAGTGATGGATGGATAGATGGATGGATGGATGGTGATGGATGGATGGATGGATGGATGGATTGATGATGGATGGATGGATGATGGATGGTTGGATATGGTAGATGAATGATTGAAAAGTGCAGGAGAGTCTTGCCCTAGGCCACCAATTTCTTAGATGCTCTCTGCAGAAAGTGGCTGTTACTCGGATGGTGAGGGGCCGCTGTGCTCTAGTACCCACGGTCTGCAAGCGTTTTTGTGAACATCTCCTAAAAAGGTTTTCAGTAACCATTCGCCCTTGTTAACATTGATATTGAAACCATTTCGTCAGCACTTTAAATACTTTCACTTTTAGCAATAGTATCTATGAACTGTTAAACTTGTCATTGGGTAAGATAGGATGAGCGTGGGACACAACTTGAATCAATACTTTGTGACACATTTGATTGGTGGGTGTCGGTGCGCCTGGCTCCGGCGCTGGCCTCGCTTCTGGACCTGGTGCCGGCTCGTCAGGGGCCTCGCTGTGCACTCGGGACCTGGGCATCTTCCTGCACGTGCACGCTGTGCTTTGATTAAAAATATACAAAAACTGCCCGGCCGGCGTGGCTCGGTGGTTAAATGTTGACCTACGAACCAGGAGGTCACGGTTCGATTCCCGGTCAAGGGCACATGCCTGGGTTTCAGGGCTCCATCCCCAGTAAGGGGCGTGCAGGAGGCAGCCGATCATTGATCCTCTCTCATCATTGATGTTTCTGTCTCTCTCCTTTCCTCTCTGAAATCAATAAAGATACATATTTTAAAAATGTACAAAAACTAGAAAGCTGCCTCCCTTGCCTCAGATAGTCCGGGAATCACTGATGTTCAGTGCCCTCCTGGAGCTGCCGTCACCCCACCCCATCATGGCCACACCTCCGTCCCCATCCCGAGACCTGGGACCCAGCGGCATCTCCCTGGGCGTCTCCCTGGGCATCTTCCTGGGGTGTCTCCCTGGGGTGTCTCCCTGGGCGTCTCCCTGGGGTGTCTTCCTGGGGCGTCTCCCTGGGGTGTCTCCCTGGGGTGTCTCTCTGGGGCGTCTCCCTGGGGCATCTCCCTGAGGTGTCTCTCTGGGGTGTCTCCCTGGGGTGTCTCCCTGGGGTGTCTCTCTGGGGCGTCTCTCTGGGGTGTCTCCCTGGGGTGTCTCCCTGGGGTGTCTTCCTGGGGTGTCTCCCTGGGGTGTCTCCCTGGGCATCACCCTGGGGCGTCTCTCTGGGGTGTCTCCCTGGGCATCTCCCTGGGCATCTCCCTGGGGTGTCTCCCTGGGGCGTCTCTCTGGGGTGTCTCCCTGGGCATCTCCCTGAGGCGTCTCCCTGGGGTGTCTTCCTGGGGTGTCTCCCTGGGCATCTCCCTGGGGTGTCTTCCTGGGGTGTCTCCCTGGGCATCTCCCTGGGGTGTCTCCCTGGGGTGTCTCCCTGGGGTGTCTCCCTGGGGTGTCTTCCTGGGGTGTCTCCCTGGGCATCTCCCTGGGCGTCTCCCTGGGGTGTCTCCCTGGGGTGTCTTCCTGGGGTGTCTCCCTGGGCGTCTCCCTGGGTGTCTCCCTGGGGTGTCTCCCTGGGCGTCTCCCTGGGCGTCTCCCTGGGGCGTCTCTCTGGGGCGTCTCCCTGGGGTGTCTTCCTAGGTGTCTCTCTGGGGCGTCTCCCTGGGTGTCTCCCTGGGGTTCCTGGGAGTGTGTGAATAAGCATGGGCGCCCAGGGAAGGGGTCTGGGCACAGCAGAGCCAGGGTTCGAGACACTTTGGTGTTTGGCCTGGACCTCTCCCACCCAGGGAGGGGCCACACCTCCTGGGGACTTTGCCCACCCCACCTGGAGCGTCTGTCTCCCTGTCTCTGCCTGTCCCCCCAGAATCCTTTGAAGCCCCAGTGCCCCCCTCGCTCAGGGTCTGGACCCAAGACAGGGTGAGAGCCAGCTGAGTTTCTGGAACCCAGGAGAGGGGAAAGGGGGGGCCAGCTGGTGTCTGAAAGGATGCAGCTCCCGGCGGGGGGTGGCCCACAGCCAACCGCCCCCTCGCCCTGGAACCCCTCGGCTTCCGAGCCTCTCTCCCCTGCTCTCCCTCCCACCTCCAGACCACCCTGGTATTCACCAAACCTGTCTGCCCAACAGCCCGGGGGAGGGGGACGGGGGCGGGGGGCTGTCGCAGGCCTGGCCCTGGGCCTGACCCCCTCCCCCAAGAAGAACCCGCAGCCCCTGTGAGGGCTGAAAGGCTTACCCAGCAGGTCTGAGAGAGCAGGCAGCACAGCCCGCTTTTAATATCAAGGTTTTCCAAAGATCAAATAAGAAAAAAAGAAAGTTATTTTGGAAACATCTAATGTGCCAACTAATTAAGTGTCTGATTCCTAACAAGCTCCCTGGCAGGAGCAGGGGCGGCCAGGCCCTCAGCCGCCCTCCGGCAGCCACAGGACAGACGGGAGGAACCAGAGCGGCGGGCGCACCTGCCGGCAGCAGGACAGCGCCCGAGGGACTCGGATAAAACGTTCGCAAACACGCATCTGATAGAGGTCGGTCCAGCACAGACAGGGAGCGCCTCCCGCCCAACCGCCTCCAAACAACCCACCGAACATGCGGCCAGCAAGCCTGCTGAGGCCCAGGTCTCGGGCCTTAGAGAAGTCCACGTCGAAACCACGGGATCGGACGGCTGTGCCCCAAACGGCGGGGAACACCAGGAGTCGCGAGAACGTGGAGAAGCGACCCCCGGGCCGTGACGCGGGGGGGGGGGGGGGGGGAGACGGGGGGGCGGTAACCAGAGGGGGAACGGGGGGGGGGGGGGCGCTGCCTGTGGGAAACAGCGCTCTTGTCCCCGACAATTAACCGGAACTACCGTGGGTCCCGTCACCGTGCTTCTGGGTGTAAGTCCAATAGAACCAAAAGCGGGATCTTTTTCTTTTTAAAAAATATGTTTTAGTGATTTCAGAGAAGAAGGGAGGGGGAGAGAGAGAGACATCAGTGATGAGAGAGAATCATCTACCGGCTGCCTCCTGCACGCCCCCCACTGGGATCGAGCCCACAACCCCGGCCTGTGCCCTGACCGGGAATCGAACCGTGACCTCCTGGTTCATAGGTCGTCGCTCAGCCACTGAGCCACGCGGGCCAGGCCGCACGCGGGACCTTAAGGGTCACGTGCACACGGTGTTCGCAGCAGCTCCTTCCCGGTGACCCCGGGAGGAAGCAGCCCAGGGTCGTCGGCAGAGGCGCAGACACCACAGTGGGTCCAGCCTCACCAGCGTATCAGCTCAAAGAAGGCAACGCAAGCGCACAGAGGACGGCCCGACGCAGAGCACAGCGTCCGACTCCCCGTCGAGGACCTGCAGGAGCCACTCGGCAGGAAGGGAGGGCAAGTCAGGTGCAGCGGGCAGAGCCTCCTTGGGGACGAGAAGGCTCTAAAGTCTACTGCCCAGCCGTGTGAGTGTGGTTAGCGCCACTGTGCCGTACACGTAAAAACGGTGCATTTATGTCACATCTTTTTTAAAACCACAATTAAATGTTTTACAAGAGAAGAAACCACCCACCCCCATCCACTCATCCACCAGGTGCTCACCAGGTGCTCGTTCTGCGCCGGGCTGTTCCAGGTGCAGGGACACGGGAAGAGGCCGAGGCTCGTGGCCCAGGCGGGAAGATGGCGGGCGGGGGGGGGGGGGGGTGTTGGAGAGAGAGAGAGAGAGAGAGAGAGAGAGGACAGCACTAACAAACAAGCCGGGATCTGTGAGGTGGTGCGATTGTCTTTCAAAAGCAAAGTAGGGTGAGGTGGGGTCAGGGGGTGCAGTGGGGGGGGGGGGCTGAAGAACGGGGCTGCTGTGGGGTCCCAGGGGAAGGCTTCGAGCTGGGACATGTAGCTCGAGGGGGATCAGGGAGGAGGGGACAGGCCGGTCGAGGAAGAAGGCGAGGCTTTGCAACCACCAGAGCTGGGCTGGGGACCCCGCTGGGGCCTGGGCTCAACCCTGTTATTTTAAGTTGGGGGCCAGGCCAGGGTGGGGGGAGTCGATGCCCTGGCGAGTGGGAACCAGGGAGGCACCCCAGGCCCTCGAGAGGGCGGCATGTGGGAAGGGGGGCAGCTCCAGGGCCTGCACCCCGAGAGCAGTGGACGCTGGGCCACACCTCCCACCCTCCTCCCCATCGGGGGGTCCACCTGGGCGCTGGGCGGGAGCTGCCCGAGACAGACCCAGGTGTCTGCGCTAATCCGGCTCCAAGGGGACCCGCCAGGGAGGCCCAGAGGCCCAGCTCACCTGCAGGAGGTGGGACCACGACCCCCTCGGGCGATTAGGGGGGTCGGGTTTCAGACGACTCGACTGGGGGCTTTCCCAGGCCCAGGGTGCCCCCGACCTTTGAGGCCTCACCAAAGCCTCTCAGGGTCGACCTGCAGCTCAGAGCGGGAAAGGGGAGACGGCCTCCGGCCCACGCCTCCCTCGCAATTACCGAGGATTAGCCTCAGCTCCCAGCCGGCTGCTCAGCCCTGGCCTCGGGGGACAGCAGGGCGGGGGGGGGGGGCAGGGTCCCCCAGGCCAGCGGCCGGCCCCTAGGGACCCTGTCCCCTGGGCTACCCCCATCCCCACCCCCTCCAGGAGCTGGTGTGCAAGCCACACACGCAGTGCCTGGTGTCAGGTGAGGCCTCTTTGGCATCAGATAAAACGGAGAGGGGCTGGTTTAACGCTCGACTGCGTCTGGCTTGGGATTCTCATGGCCCTTGTCTGGAGCGAGGGGGCACCTCCCTCTCCCCCTCCCCCGCAGCCTTCACCCTCAGCACCCCCTCCCCCCAGCTCAGACCCCACCCTCAGCCCCCCCAGCTCAGACCCCACCCTCGGCGCCCCTCCCCCCAGCTCAGACCCCACCCTCGGCCCCCCCAGCTCAGACCCCACCCTCGGCCCCCCCAGCTCAGACCCCACCCTCGCCCCCCCCCCCAGCTCAGACCCCACCCTCGGCACCCCCAGCTCAGACCCCCTGCATCTAGAGAGCCTGTTGACTTGCCCGGATCCAGAATTCCAGAGGCAGCTGTGTGGCGTGAACGATGCCCGAGAACCCACGTCAACCAGGCCTCTGGCTTTTCCTGAAAGACCCGCCCTTGGGCGTCAGAGGGAAGATCCCGGCACCTGGGCTGCGGCACCTCCTGTGCGGTGTGGGCTGGGCCTGGGGGAGGGGGCCGTGGCCTGGCCCCAACGGCAGACAGAAGCCTGAAGACCTGCCTGTGCAGAGACCAGGCCTCCTCCTCAAACTCCAGGCCAGGCCACGGGCTGGGGCTCAGCGTGGAGGCCCCAGGCCCCCAGGGCTCCAGGGGCGGCCCCAGGATGCTGCCGGGGTGTCAGCACGGTGGGTCGTGTTGTAAACCTGAGCCTGGTGTGTGTGTGTGTGTGTGTGTGTGTGTTCACGTGGCCTGGGTGTGTTTCATGTGCCCTGTACGTGTGACTGGCAGGGGCCTGTGCCTGCCCACGAGGCCTGGGCAGCAGGAGGCCATCTGACCAAGGACGGGTGACCTCTGCCCTCTGCCTGCCTCCGGCCACCCAGCCCTGCGGGCCGCAGACCCGCCCAGGAAGTGGGAAACAGTCTGAGCTCCCAGGTTCCGACCAGGAGGTGGTGACCACGCTCGCCCTCATCCTGGCCACAGGGCCAGACCTTGGCTGCCCACTTCAGAGGCAGGTCAGCGTCAGCCCGCGGCGGCCCTGCCTCCTGGGAGAGCCAGGCGGCCCGGGCACGGTCTGGGTTTCACCGGGTCCCGGCGGTGATGCCAGGGAAAGGCGAGGCCCAGGACCCAAGGTCACTGGTGACCGGGAAGCGAGTGAGGTCAGGTCCTCAGAGCAGAAGGCGCCCCGGGAATCAGAAGTGCAGAGGTCACTGGGGGGCCAGTGAAGGTGAGGGAGGTGGCAGCAAGGTGGCTCCTGGTCTCCCCGAACCCGAGCCTCTCAGGCAGCGCCAGGCCTGGGTGTGGGCTCCCTTCTGACCAGGCAGGGCCCTGGGCAGGCGGCGGGATGGTGACTCAGCAGAAGCCGCTCACCCCAACTGCCCGCCACTCCCTCCTTCACCCCTGGAGTGTGCGAGCCGTGTCCCCTAAAGGCCCTCGGACAGTTTATGACACCCAGCACTTACTGAGCACCGACTGTATGCCAGGAGCTGTGCCAGGTGCTGGGGCAACTAGAAGGATGTGCCTGCATCTGGGGCGTCTGAGGGGAATCAGTCCACAACGCCACCCCCGGGGAGGGCCCCCACCCCATGCCCAGGACCAGGACCGGGGGGCTGCAGAGTGAAGGCCAGAGGGCCTGGGCAGTGGGCAGTACGCAGGGTGCAGAGCCTGGCACGGGTCAGCCTGGTGACTGTGGGCAAATTGCTCAAACGCTCAGGACCTCAGTTTCCCCATCTGTGAAGTGGGGGTGCTAGTCATGCTGCCTCCCAGGCTGGGGACAGGATGGGTGGGAGGTGGGTGATGTGGCAGGTGGGTCGTGGTCCTATATTTGGGGAGCCTCACCCTCACTCTCCTCGTCCTCGGTCTCTGAGGCTCGGGGATCCCCGCCCCTGCAGATGCCCCCCTCGCTGTGGCCGGGGAGAAAAGAGAAAGGTCCCTCCTGGCAGGGAAGACACTGACCCAACACTTCCCATGACAAGGGCGGCCCAAAGCCATTTCCACACTTTATAACCTCGGGGTCTGGGCCACCCAGGCACTGGGGCTGAGCCCAGAGAGCGGGAGATGAGCAGGATGTCTGGAAGGGGGGACCCAGCGCGGAGGGCCCCGCTTCCTGGGCGCTGGCTCTGAGCGCTGCCCCCTCCCTGGGGGGAACCAGGCCCCCAGCGGCCACCCCGCTTGCCCGCGGCCACGCAGCCAGCGGCAGGGCAGCGGCCGGGAAGCCAGGCGCTGCGAACACCATGGGCTGGGCTTAGTTTGGGAGGAACACTGGGCCATCGGGCCGGGGCAGTAAAGACCAGGAAGGGGGGTGGGGCCCAGAGAGTCCCAGCCAGCTCCCAGGAGCTGAACTGTGTCCCCCAAAAGGGACCTGCTGGAGTCCAGCCCCCAGTTCCTCCGCAGGCGGCCTGTGGAGATGCTGTCTTCACAGGTCACCAGGTTGGGATGAGGTCACTGGGGGGCCCTGGTCCAGAGGGATGGCCCGCACACGGGAGAGCCAGGTGAGGCCCGGGGCGCGGACACCACAGCCGCGCAGCAGCCTGCCAGAGAGGGGCGCCGGCCGGCCGGCCCAGGACACCTCGTCCCTGCGAGCTGCCCGGTCATGGGCAGGCCGGCCGGAGACGTGGGCGTCCGAGCCTCCCTTCGGCAGGACCACACCGAGGCAGGCGCTATCCCAGCTCAGCCCGGAGGACACGGCTCCCGGCTCCCGGCTCCTGGCTCACTCGGCACCCCCTGTCCGACGGCACCTCAAAGAACTTGCTCCTAGGGCTCCTGGGCCAACCTCGAATCAGCAGAGAACCCTGGGGCTGGTTTCAGGGGACACAGCCCCGCGGAAGGAAGTGCAAGCCTGCCACCCTACGGGCCCCGACTTGGTCACCAGCACCCCCAGGAGAACCAATAGAAGCCCACCCCCAGCACCCCGGCCGAGCCCGTGTCCCTGGGCCCAGGCTGGCGGAGCCCACCCCGAGGCCGCCCGCCGGCTGCCCTCTCTCCTGCTCTGGAGCCCCGCAGGCGAGGACGCGGTTTGGTTTTCACCCCATCCCAGAGACGAGCAAATAGTTCCTTTACCCAACCTTCGTGCGACTTTGGTGCAACCCTGGGCTGTGGGTCTCCTGCCATGACCCTTGACCTCTCTGCCCCCCTGGGCCACTCCCGCTCTTGGCCGGGAAGGGCTTTGCGGGTGCCTCCTGCCCGTCCCCATCGAGGGGTGTTTTGTTGGAACCCCGTCCCAACTGGCCAGAGGCAGCCCCGCTCTGGCTCGGCCGCCTGGACGCCGGCCCTCTGCACAGCTGAGCCCAGGCCTGCAGGGCAGCCAGGAGCGAGGGGGCGGGCTTTCCGTCAGCCTCACGGCCGGGGCACCCGGAGCTCCTCCTGAGTTTATGTCCCCGACGGAGCCCCGGGCAGGAAGGTGTGTGGCAGGAGGAGGACTGTGCAGCCCTGGGCACCCCGTCCAGGCCCCAAGCAAGGCCGGGGCAGGTCCGGTCACCTTCCCTGAGGGTCACATCACCCACCTGCTGGCAGCAGGCAGCGGGCAGCGGGCAGCGGGAGGCAGGCATCCTGCCGCCTCCCAGGGCCAGGACACAAAGGCCCAGGCAGCTCCTCTCCCTGCTGCTGGACTTGCCGGGGCCGGGGGAGGAGGAGGGGGGCAGGGGCGCCAGAGCCCCCTCCTGGGGAGCCCGAGAGGCATGCCAGCCCCTTTTGTCCACGGAATGCAGTTTTCTCCGTGCACTCAGGGCGGGCGCACAGGGCCGGCCGTTCCCACCGCTCCTCGCACAGGAAAGTGGCAGGAAGTTCAACAAGGTCCTTCGCTCGGGGGACCCACACGGGGCCAGAGAGTCCACACCTGCCCCCACGGGGACGCGCCCAGGGGCTCAGGGGGTGCAGGGTGTCCCGTGGCCGGGGCTGGCTGGCAGGCGAGCACAGGCCCGGCAGCACCTCCCAAAGGCCTGGAGGTCCCGCAGGGGTCACACGGGAGCCCGGATCCCACGTGACAGACGGGAACCCACGTGACAGACGGGAACCCATGCAGAGGGGAAACTGAGACCCACCGGGCCTTGGAGCCTCCAGCCCTGGCCTCCTCTGTCCACTGCCCCCGACTCAGCGTCCCTGGCCCCACCCCCCGCGGGGAGCGGCGCCGCTTTCTCCCGGGCCCTGCTCGGTCCACAGACCCCTTTCAACACGTGCCCAGCTCTCGGCAACAAGGGCTCCTTCAGCCCTGTCCCGCCTGCAGGGCATGAGCTCCGGAACATTCCGTGTGTCAGCCACGCACGCCAGAGGGCAAGGAGAGGCCATTCCCGGAAAGGACACACGGGCGCCAAGGCTGCCCCACGCTCACGAAAGGACGCTCAGCGCCGAACCCTGCAGGCGGCAGGCACCGACCCCGACCCCGCAGAGCCTCCCCTCGCACCCTGAGGCCTGACTTCCGACCCCCGACCCCACAGCCTGACCACGGCGTCCCGGTCTGCAGGGCGGTCCTGTCTGCACATCAGGTCCCACAGGCAGCGCGACCCGGGAGTAACCCGAGACCCTCCGCCCACCGGGGGGAGCTTTTCCGCGTTTCCTTGTGCCCTTACACACCCCCAGCCCCGTCAACCGGCGCTGTTTGCTCTGCCGCCCGCTCCCACCTGCTGCCCATCCGTCATCCTGCGTCTGAGCTCAGACCCCGCGAGGCTCAGCCTGACACCGGCGGGCACGGCCGCCAGCAGCTCACATCTGTGTTTTAGGTGAAATTTGCTCCCAGTGACGCTCATAAACCCACAGCCCCCTGAGGGGCGTCACCCAAACCCCAAGAAATACTGTCACCGTCCCGGACGTCCCTGCCCGACACGCGTGGCAGCCACTGGCCACATGTGGTTGCTCTGGGTGAATGTAAGTTAATTAGGATTAAACAAAAGGTACAGTCCCCCAGGCACACGGGCCTCATTTCAGGAGCTCGATGGCCACGTGTGGGACAGAGCAGACCCCGGGTCATGGCCGCGGAGAAACTCGCTTCAGTCCACATCTGGTTTTTACACGTGGTTTCCTTCACCCGTTTCGTCCAAAGCCTTTTTTTAAAAAAAATTTTATTGATTTCAGAGAGGGAGAGAGACAGAAACATCAATGATGAGAGAGATCATGGATCAGCTGCCTCCTGCACGCCCCACACTGGGGATCGAGCCGGCAACCTGGGCACGTGCCCCGACCAGAAACCGAGCCCTGATTTCCTGGTTCATAGGTCAGCACTCAACCCCTAAGCCACGCCCGCCAGGCTGTCCAAAGCCTTTTAAGAGGCTCCGAGTGGGCCCCTGAGCGCCTGCACCAGCCACGCCCGCTGTGGGGGAGCAGAGTGGTGGGTGAAGACCCCAGAGCAGGACGAGACCCCACGCTCCTGTTGCGGGCAATGTGGGCGCCAGGCCCGGCGTTGCGGCGGCCACAGCGCGAATTCCACGCGGGCGTGCGCAGCTCTCGGCTGCTTCCCACACGTCGTGCATTTTTCATGCGAAGCAAACGGTGCTCTGAGCACCGTCTTCCTTGCGGGGACGGTCCGGGCGCAGCAGCCACAGGACCGGGGAAGGTTCCGGCCCAACATCAATAAATCAGGGCGCAGGCTGCCAGGGGACCGTTAACCCTTAGAGGGCCAGGCTCCAGAATGAGGCTGGTGCGGGCAGGGGCGAGGCCTGGCCTCCATCCTCGGCACGTCCCGTGTGGCTTCGCCAACCGCCTTGCCTCTCGGGCACCAGCGTCCTCCTGGGTCAGGGAGAGGCGTCTATCGCCCTCAGGCGTG
Source organism: Cnephaeus nilssonii (assembly GCF_951640355.1). Taxonomy (NCBI): domain Eukaryota; kingdom Metazoa; phylum Chordata; class Mammalia; order Chiroptera; family Vespertilionidae; genus Cnephaeus; species Cnephaeus nilssonii. Next base: position 109,176,011 of record NC_137076.1, on the reverse strand, counting down.
GCACCCACACACCTCAACACGCCCATAACGCCCGCCCGGCGGGGCCACCCAGCCGCCCCGACGGAGGCTCCCTCCCTCCCTCCCTCCCTCCTCGGCCGCACCCTGCGCCTCCTCTGGAGCCTGCTCACACAGGGTGCCCCAGGTGTGCAAGGCCCGGGGCAGCCCGGAGGAGGCCCACGTGCCCGGCGTCTAAACCGTCAAACCCGTCAAATCGGTCTGTCTGCCCTCCCCCCCTGACCAGCCTCCGACGGCCTGGACGTCAGCCTCACACGTGGGATTCTGGGCCTCCCTGGCTCCCTCCACGGTTCTCTCCCGGCCACGCCCGCACGTCCCGCACACGGGATGCCCACTCAGCAGAGGGCGCTGCCCACACCCAGGCCTGGGGTGTTCGCGTGGCACGGCCCTGAGGAAGATCCCAGGGCGGGTGTGGGCCCTGTGGGCAGGCAGTGCCAGCGCCGCGGGCACCGGGATGTGCCTGGAGCGGGGAGTGGGCACCAGGCGGGCACATTCCTGCTGCCACGGGCAGGGCTGGGTGGCAGAGGCCGGGTCGGAGGCCGGCACTGCCCGACCTGGGCGCACACACTCACCCGTGGGCCTGGGTCCTGCTCTCAGGACCCGACACGCGGCTGCGCCCGGGTGTGCCAGCGACTATGACACCGTCATTACTAAGCGTGAAGTTGTACGAACTTGCAAGAAGCAAGTCATATTCGACACGCACGTGACAGATGCGCCACACGCCTCACCCCCTGACCCTTGGTTCGGCTGAGCTCCCATCCGCGCCGCGGTTCTGTGCCGTGCGCCGCTGGGTGGACTCGGCGCAGGTTCCGCTCCTGCCCTCTCCCCATGCTGTGCCCACGGCCACGGGGCCTGCCCCCCAGACCCGCCCGTCAGGGCCTCCCCCTTGGTCACCAGGTCTCGCTGAGCCGGCGTCCTCGAGTGTGCGCCGAAGACCGTCACCTCTGCCCACGTGTGGGCCTTTCCCGACAGAGATGCTGTGAGGTAAACTGAGGCAAGTCCACCTTCGAGCCCGAGGTGATTCCTACGGAGCAGGGGCTGTGGGTAAGCCGTGGCCTCAGTCATCCCTGGGGCCCGGGTGCCGGTTCGAGAGCAGGCCTGGCTGAGTCACTGCCAAATTGTCTTAGCGGCGAAATGCGGCCCCACGGGAGGTGCTGAGTGGCAGCCTCCAGGCACCCGTTCTCCGCCCACCAGACCATCTACCAACATGAGGGCGTGGCTCAGCCGACACCCCGAGGGGCAGGTCATCCATTTGCCAAGAGGCAGCCCCGCAAACAAAGGCCCAGCTGGGCCGGCAGCCCTGGCCCCGGCCCGACCCTGCCAGACGGACGCAGCTCAGCCCTGCAGCTGAGTTCTGTGTGGGCTCCACGGGAGGCCGGGCCGCGCCCTCAGACCGGGCAGCCCCGTGGGTCCCGTGGTCCCAGGGAAGAAAGGCTGGGGGCGAGGACAGCCGAGCTGCAGAACTGAACGGGGTGCTGCAAACGGGTGGGGTGCAGGCCCAGGGAGCTCCCCCAAGGGGTGGGGTGGGCCAGGCAGGAGAGTTGGAGCCGGTCGGTGGGTGGGAGGGGGTGGGAGACGGGGCTGGGGCTGAGAGCTGGGAGTCAGGCAGGGGGCCTGCGGTGTGGGAGGAGAGACGGTGGACAGACAGACAGACGGACGGTGGAGTCCCCCAGACCCAGGTGTGTGACCGTGTCTGTCCCCAAACATCTGTAACCCGGGACCAGGTAACCGACTGCAGCCCAGACGCCCCGCCCAGCCCCCCGCAGCAGGCCCTCAGCGAGCCCCCAACGGGACCCGTTTCCTGGAGGGGGAGGGGGGGGCTGCCCCACAGAGACCCCCACAAGGCTCCTCCCCACAGAAGCCCCCTTCCCAGCATCTCCCCCCGACTGTCTCCCTCTCTCTGTCTCTCTGTCCCGTGTGGATGAGGGGCAGCCTCGGGGGACAGGAACGTCTGGTCGGCTGGGAGGAGCCCGGTGCCCGGGGCACCTGCTGGCTGGGTCTCAGGAACTGAACGTGTGACCCCCTGGAACCAGCCCGGCCTCACTCAGGATAAGTCTCCAGTCGCCGTCCCTCGGGTTCTGACTGTGATTACGATGAGCCTCTGGCTGGCCTGCCGCCCACCCACCTTCCAGGGTCTCTGCCGGCCCCTCGCACGGGGCTGGGAGCAGCCTGGACAGGGTGGCGTGGGGTGTCAGTGTCGCCGACATCCAGGGCTCGCTGCTCAGGGAACAGGCTGCCCCCGCCTGCTGGGGCTGCGGTGGGATCTAGCCGTGGCCCCGGCCTGGGGACAAAGCCTGGGGTGAGGGATGGGGCGAGGGGGTGACTGTTGACCAACTGAGTCAGAGAAACCAGCCTGAGACAGACCCCGGCTGACGGCGGCAGCGGAGGGATGGGACGGAGGGACGGGACTCTGCGTGTGCCTGTGCCCGCACCCTGCCCCCACGGCTGCCCCAGGCTTCTATTTACACAGCAGTTCCCACCCCCGCCCTGTCAAACGGAGACAAGTTTTCACCTTCAGTCGCAGCCAGAGCAGCCCAACATCTGATGGGAGTGATTTCACAAAGCGGCTGAGTGACAGGCGAGGACAATGGAGGCGGGATGTCCGGGTTATCAAAGCACACCAGGTGGGCGGGCGAGAGCGGGCTTGTCCCCAGCAGCCCGCGGTCCTGCTTATCGCTCAGGCCAGCCCGTGCTTCTCCTGAGCACCGGACCACGGCCTTTGGAGGTGGAACAGGGCAGGACCGAGTTCTCAACTGGAACCGCTTCCCCGGGGAGCTGTCTCTCCGTTGCTCGCCCCAAATCCGGCCCCACACGCTGCCCTGGGGCTGGCGATTCGTAACCCAGATGCCCCTTTGTGGTGACGGGCGCGATGGGGTGGCAGGCAGCCCTCGGGGGACAGGCCTGCCCTTCGTGGTCTTGGAACAGGAGCTGCACTTCTGGAGGCTCTGATTCCCGCCCCGTGAGTGCGGGGCGTGGGGGGGGGGGGGGGCGGCGACCTGCAGGACTCTCGTGCGAGTCTGCTGTGAGAACACAGCGTGCGTGTGAGAAGGGACAGCCATGTGCGCACGCCTGGCACAGACACAACACTGCCTGGAACAGCATGCCACGCGCCCGGACGGACCTCAGAGGCAGCCCTCGGGACCCCAGACTCACCCTGCAGTTCTGGCTTCTCTGAGCACATTCCTGCGCCTGGGATCTGAGGGGAAGTTGGGAGGGGAGGGGTGGGTGGCTGTCTGGGTGGCCCAGCCGTAAATCCTGAGCAATGAGGTGGCTCAGTTTCCCCTCCTACAAAGTGGACTGAGTTACCTCCTGCGGCCGTGGGAGGCTAATGAGTCAGTGTTTGTAAAACACTTCAGATCAGATGAAAGCGGCTCAGGAGCGGGCTGCCCGGTGGAGGTGATTGTGGTGGGTGCACACACACACGTGCACACACATGCACGTACCCCTACACATGTGCACATGCACACGTGCACCCTCACACATGTGCATGCACACCCCCTGCTCTCAGTGCTGTGCCCATACCCAGGTCGCACACAGGTGCCCTCCTAGGCCCACCACAGGGCCAGGGCCTCCCACCTCCACCTCCTCGTGCAGAGCTGTGGGCCCAGGACGGCCCTGCACAGCTATCGGTGACCCCTGCCCTCTCAGCCAGCAGGTTGGCCGAGGGCGACAGCAGGACGAGGCAGTGCCCAGGGGTAGTGCTGGGTTTGGGTCCCAGTCCAGCTTAACCTCCTGGATTTGGTGACAAAATCAACCCCAGCCAGAAGGGCTCTCTATGCACAGGCCCACAGTGGGGGGCCGCCGTGTACCGGCGAGAAGCTCCCCTCTGGAACCGTGCCCGAGGGCAGACCTGGGAAGCCGCTACGCCGCCCGCAGGCGTGATGGGAAGAGACCAGACCCCAAGCCGGGGAGCACCTGGTGCCTGGACCGAGGGCCGGGGTGAGCCGTCCACGCCCTGCCCCCCTGGGCCGGTGTCTGGGCTCCCGCCCGGCCTCTCCGGTGCCACCTCAGGGCCAGGATTCTCGGGGCGGCGAGAGCTGCATGGCCGGTGCGGCCCCTGAACCCAGAGTCCAGGGGAGGTGCCCTGAGGATAAAGCACACGCGGGACGTCCAGGACGTGCACCCAGTGAACTCGCCCACAGCTTTCATGGGTTACGTGTTAACATGGCAATGCTTTGGATTACTGGGTCAAGATCCATGCTCCAAATTAAGTTTCTCCTGTTCCTTTTTATGCCTTTTAATGCAACACCAGCAAATTTAGAATCACAGGCGTGGCTCTCAGTCTGTCACTCCGGGCAGCTCTGACCTAGAAATGCAGCGTCTTAGCGCGGGGACCTGGGGACTGCGGCAGGAAGCCACACCTCCCGGGGCCGCACGAGGGACGGAGTCCCCGTGGGGGAGGCAGGGGCCCCTGGGGCCGGTCACACGTGCCCAGGGATAGGGGTGCCCTCGTCTCTTTGGAAGTTTTCGTCTAAGCTACAGAATGGGCAGACACCGCGGTCAACTAGCTGAGCCCATGCCCGGGGCAGCCAGACCCTCTCTCAGGCTGAGCCCAGGGAACACCGACGGGCAGTGCCCGACAGGCAGTGCCCGAGGGGAGGTCGGGACCGCGGGGTCACTCGCAGAAATAGCCGCGGAGACGCCAGATTCAGCAGAGACGCCACCTGCCCGGATGCTGCCCGGAACTCCCTTCCCGGGCCCCGCGGGCAGGGACTGGGAGCCTCGGCCCATCCATCACTGTCAGGCTCCAGGTCCAGCCTGGCTGCGGCCGCTTCCGCCACACCAGCAGGAACAGAGAGGGCCCAGGGCTGCCCCGGGCCAGACCGAGGTGCCCTGCCAAACGCACGCTGGCCTCCTTCTGGGGTCACGCAGCCGGACCCGGCCTCTTCTCTCCAAGCCCCAGTTGGACGGAGGCCCTGCAGCGACCGGCGTCCGGAGCCAGGCCCGGCCTCTGCACAGAGCTGGCGACGTGGCCTTTACGAGAGACTCCAGCTGGCAGCCTGTCTCCGCGCACCCACTAAGCGCCAGAGCTCAGGGGGCCCTGGCGTGGGCCCAGTCCCTCTGTGACCCTGCCCAGCTCTGGGCTGGCCCTGGGGCAGGAGGCCCTGGGGCAGGAGGCCCGGGTGGCCGCTGCTCACACACCGGGCTGTGCCCGGCACCCCTCCTGGGGCCCCACACGGTGGCCGTGGTCAGAATCTGCACGCATGTCAGCACCCAGTCGTGTTGCAAGAGCCTGCACTTATTTGTTCATCTGCTGGCGTCTGTCCGCCCTCCAGCGTGGAGGGCCTCCCACCCCACCCACAGCTCCCAGCTGGGACCCCACAGCCTTGTGCTCAGGGCCCGGGGCTGCGAGCTGTCCCACCAAGGTCATCCGTGTCCACCTGGGCTGCGAGGTGAGGGCAGAGGCTGCCCTGGGCCGGGCAGGGGCCTGTCTCTGCTCCCTGTGGGCTGGCTCCCGCGTCCCACGGTGCCGAGGGGCGAGGCCTGTGCCAAGCACGGCTGCAGCTGGGCTGCTGTGATGGGTGGGCTTGTCTTTCTGCCCCACCAGGGGCAGCCACCTCAGGGCCAGCGGTCACTCGGGACGGCCTCTCTGAGCCCACAAGTCACGCTCTACGGGTCGCAGGTCGACCATGCAGCTGGAGAAGGCAGAGAGGACCCGCCTGCGGCCCCCGCAAGGGAGCTCACGGCCACCCTCCTCGAGACCCACATGGGGACGCTCAGACCTCACTCTGTGCACTGTGCTCACGTTGTGGTGGGGAAACTGAGGCACGCAGCCAGCCAGGACTCTCGATGCCACCCCACCATGAGGTGTGGTGGGTGACGGGTCCTCTCAGCTGTCCTAACAGGATGCCCCAGACGGGCGGCTGGAACAGCACGTCCATTTTCTCACGGTTCTGGAGGCTGCACCCCGAGACCCGGGTGCTGCCGGTCGGTCGGACTTTCCGTCTTGCAGACGCGCCTCTCACGGACGCCCCGGGGCCTGTCCTCCGGGCCCCTGAGAGACAGGGCTCTGCTCTCTCCCTCTTCCCACGGAGACACCAGTCCCACCGCCCAGGCTCCACCGTGACCTTCATTAACCTAATTCCCCCTCAAAGTCCCTTCTCCCAATGCAGTCCTGTCGGGAGCTGGGCTACACTATGGGGATTTGGGGGACACGGTCCATCCTCAGCGGAGAACCAGAGGCTGAGTGTCCCATCTGTGAGAGGGCCCCATGCGTCCAGCCCGCAGCACGTGGCCGGTGGGAGGGAGGAGCCACCAGAGTCTACGCCACAAGCGTGGGCACCCAGAACCCAAGGCTGCCTGCACCAGCCGCGCCATCCCCAGGACGGGCGGCCATGCCCTCCCTGCTGGAGTGGGGGGCAGGGTGGGCGAGCCCAGCCGGGTGCAGGGCCCTGGGTTCACTCCTTCACGACTGTGAGACCTCACCGGCCATCCTTCAGAAAACGCCGCTGGTTCGCCCCAAGATCCCCCCCTCGCTCGGGGTGGGGTCTGATGGGCACCCGGGACCTTCTGACTCCAGGTCTACCCAGCCCCCGCCCCACCCGCTGCAGCCACCACAGAGGACGGGCTCCGGGCTCCAGTCGGGCAGGCAGAGGCCCGAGCCACCCTCCTGGCTGGTCCTGGGCTGACCCTCGAGCCCTGACTCAGTTGTTCTTTATCCGCTAAGGAATCTGGCAGAGCCTGCCCGGAGCTAGGAGGGCTGAGATAAAAGGTCACGCTAGGGTGGCTGCCCAGCCTCCTTTGTCTGGAGTCAGCTTCTGAAGAAAGCAGACTTGGACCGCCTCTTGGGTGTCCCGGTCGGGCACTTGGCCGCCACCCAGCCCTGAGGAACACACACGGGGAGACGGACCACCTGCATTCAGACCCACAGTGCCCGAACCCCGTCCTCCAGCCTCTGTTCCTCCTGCAAAATGGAGCCTCCTTTCCGAGGTTCGGGGGGAGGTCATCACTGTGTGAGGAGCACACAGCAGGCACTCAATAACTGCAGCTCCCAGCCTGGTGCCCACCTAAGGCTTAGGACTCGCACAATAATGCCCAGTGCTCAGAGACTCCTGTCAGTGCCCCAGCCCTGCCCCCATGGGTTGTGGCCTTTTACCTCCCTCGCACTTCCGGAAAGCTCTTCATGGCCACAAGTCTAAGGGAGGAGCCAAAGGCGGCTGTGGATCTGTTCCCACACCCCTCCGGAGAGACCTTGGGGTTCCTGCCCTCATCTTCCCCCTGTTTTAAAGCCGTGGAATGTCAGCTCCATGAAGGCAGGGCAGTGCCTTGTTACTGTTGCATCCTCTCACCAAGAGCCACACCTGACACTGTGGAAGTATGACAGCTATTGGATGGATGGATGGATGGATGGATGGATGGATGGATGGATGAGTGGATGGATGGGTGGATGGATGGACAGGTGGATGGGTGGGTGGATGGATGGATGGATGGATAAATGGATGGATGGATGGATGGATGGATGGATGGATGGATGGACGGACGGACAGGTGGATGGGTGGGTGGATGGGTGAGTGGATGGATGGATGGTGGATGGTGGATGAATGGATGGTGGATGGATGGATGGATGGATGGATGGGTGGATGGATGGGTGGGTGGATGGATGGATGGATGGATGGATGGATAGGTGGATAGATGGATGGACAGGTGGATGGATGGATGGATGGATGGATGGATGGATGGATGGATGTCTGGGTGGATGGATGGACGGACGGATGGATGGATGGATGGATGGATGGATGGATGGATGGATGGGTGGTGGATGGGTGTGTGAATGGGTGGGTGGATGGATGGGTGGGTTGATGGATGGATGGATGGATGGGTGGGTGGATGGATGGTGGATGGATCAATGGATGGATTGATGGATGGATGGATGAGTGGATGGATGGATGGATGGATGGATGGATGGTGGATGGATGAGTAGATGGGTGGATGGATGGATGGATGGATGGATGGAAGGATGGATAGATGGGTGGATGGAGGGGTGGGTGGATGGATGGATGGATGGATGGATGGATGGATGGATGGGTGGATGGATGGGTTGATGCATTGACAGATGGATGGATAAATGGATGGATAGATGGATGGATGGGTGGATGGGTGGGTGGATGGGTGGGTGGGTGGGTGGATGGATGGATGGATGGTTGGTGGATGGGTGGGTGAATGGGTGGGTGGATGGATGGGTGGGTGGATGGATGGATGGATGGATGGGTGAATGGGTGGGTGGATGGATGGATGGATGGATGGATGAATGGATGGATGGTGGACGGATGGATGGATGGATGGATGAGTGGCTGGCTGGCTGGATGATGGATGGATGGATGGGTGGATGGATGGTGGGTGGATGGATGGTGGATGGATGGATGGATGGATGGATGGATGGATGGGTGGCTGGGTGGGTGGCTGGGTGGGTGGATGGATGGATGATGGATGGATGGATGGATGGTGGATGGATGAGTGGCTGGCTGGCTGGATGGATGGATGGATGGGTGGGTGGGTGGGTGGATGGGTGGATGGGTGGATGGATGATGGATGGATGAATGGGTGGATGGATGGTGGATGGATGGATGGATGGATGGATGGATGGATGGATGGATGGGTGGATGGGTGGATGGGTGGGTGGATGGATGGGTGAGTGGATGGGTGGGTGGATGGATGGGTGGATGGATCGGTGGATGGATGGGTGGATGGGTGGTTGTTTGGATGCGTAGATGGGTGGATGGATAGGTGGATGGATGGGCGGATGGATGGGTGGTTGCTTGGATGCGTAGATGAATACATGGATAGAGGAATGGAGGGGAACAGACTGGCACAGCCTAGGTAGGTTCTGGACACTCAAGCAGCCAGCTCTTCACCTGAACAGCTGGAAGGGTCTCTCAGTTGGGGCTTCCTGCCTCAGTTTCCAGGCTGGAACAAGTTCAAGGTCAGTTCAAATCTCCCCCAGGAGCCCAGGTTCCAGACCTCCTCCAGGTCCCTGTGCCCCCAGCCCTTTTCTATCAGGGCCAAGTCCAGCACCAGGCCACACTTTCTCCACATCCTAACCCAGAAGGGCCTCCCCTGGGCTCCACAGCTTTACTACCAGGTCTGGAAAGCCATGGCAGAGCCTTGGTTCAGAGCCACAGCCAGGGCCACGGCATAGAGCCACAGCCAGGGCCACGGCATCGAGCACGGCAGAGAGCCACAGCCAGGGCCACAGTAGGGAGTCACAGCAGAGCCACAGCCAGGGCCACGGTGCGGCCAGTGTGAATCACAGAGGGGTTGTGTTTTTAGCTTCCCTGACAGCTTTCAGGAAACATGCCCAGGGATTAAAGATGGACTTTCCAAGTTTCTTCCTTTTCTCTTTTCAAAACGCAGCCTCTGGCTTCCACATCAAGCAGTCGACGTTTCTGAAGTTCAGGTTATTTTGCCCCAGCGAGCTCAGATGGTGTGCCTCGCGTCCCCCAGAAATGGGCCATGTTTTGATGCCCCTTCTTGAGACCCCGGAATCTGAGGGGTGCCGCCACTGTGCACAGACCCTCCAATGGGGACACGAGGCCCACATGGCCCCGGGGCAGCGGACACGGGTCCGGGGAAACGGCTGGGGGCACCTCCTGCTCAGTCCCAGCTGGGCCTTGGCAGCTCCCAGGAGAGCTGAGTGAGATGCCGGGCCCTTGGGCAGCGGAACCGGGCTTTGCTCTGTCTGGGGCAGGGGGCGGGGCCAGGAGGGGCCGTCACAGCCTCACTCAGGGGCGGGTGCTTGCTCTCGCTCTGACCCAGGCTAATCAGGAGTCTGGGCACTCAGGCTGGGGCAGGGATGGGACCTGCTGCTCTGAACCCCACCTCGACCGACCGTGGGGGACCCCACAGCCTCCCGCTCTGGGCTTGGCCAGCCAGGGCTCCCTGGAAGGACAAGGGAGACTTAGCCATGCCCTGAAGCCCTCACAGTCCCTGCCCAGACCTCAGTGAACAAACAAATGTTCTGCCAGCGTCTTCGATTTTCCCAGACACACACCCTGACGTGCCGTGTGGTCCCGGAGGGAGCCCCGGCCTGTGCACAGGTGAAGACAGGGTCTCGGGCAGCAGGCGGTGGATCCCGACCCGGCAGGGCGCTCGGGGTCACACCGCTGTGCCCCCACCCGGCCCCATCCCACAGCACCCCTGTAATTTGGGAGTGACATCACCCCCATGTCGGCTGCGTTTGATGAAAACTCCCCGTTCACAGGAGGAGGGTGAAATTTGTGGTGATCCCAAAATAGCCCCAAAGAGCTGCCCGCCACCCCAGGAATGCCCGGAAACCACGCCTGGCGAGGACAGAGGTCGCCCAGCTCCCAGGCCTTTGATGCTCTCAGAGACTGGAGGAAACTTCCAGAAGAGCAAGTGGGGTCATGGCCCCTCCAGGGCCTGGGTGACAGGGGCCACGGAGGCCATGGGGCTATGGGAGAAATGCCTGCCCACGGGATGGAAGGAAGGAAGGAAGGAAGGAAGGAAGGAAGGAAGGAAGGAAGGGAGGGAGGAAGGAAGGGAGGGAGGGAGGGAGGGAGGGAGGGAGGAAAAGAGGGAGGAAGGAAGACAGGGAGGAAGGATGGAGGGTGGGAAGGAGGGAGAGAGGGTGGGAGGCAGAAAGGGAGGAAGGGAGGGAGGAAGGAAAGGAGGAAAGGAGGGAGGGAGGAAGGGAGGAAAGGAGGAAGGGAGGAAGGGAGGGAGGAAAAGAGGGAGGAAGGAAGACAGGGAGGAAGGAAGGAAGGAAGGAAGGGAGGGAGGGAGGGAGGAAAGGAGGGAGGGAGGAAAGGAGGAAGGGAGGGAGGGAAAGAGGGAGGAAGGAAGACAGGGAGGAAGGATGGAGGGTGGGAAGGAGGGAGAGAGGGTGGGAGGCAGAAAGGGAGGAAGCGAAGGAGGGAGGGAGGGAGCTGGAAGGGGTAGGTCTCCTCTGTGGCCTTTGGGACATCGGCCCGTGGCCCCCAGAGCTGTGAGAGGACAAGTCCAGCTGCTCTCAGTGGCCCGTGGCCCTGGGTCAGGGCAGCTCAGACCTGGCACAGCCGCCAGGACAGGTGAGCACCGCTGAGCCTGGGCCCTGGAGGAGCACACGGGGTGGGGACACGGGCTCCTTCCCCCGCCGTCCAGGAGGGAGGCAGGGGCTGCCCGGTCCCCTCAGCATCGGGGTGGGTTTCTGACCACAGGGCACATCTGGGAGGGACAGGGACCCTGGAGGGACCTCAGCTGCCGGATGGGGAACCGGACAGAGCGAGAGGGCGAGGGCCACGCTCTGCTCCTCTGTGGCTTTTCCTGCGGCCAGAACGGCCCAGCGCCGTCCATGCAGAGGCCGCGGGCGGCGGGCCGGGTCTCAGGACAAGGTGGTCTCAGCCTCTGAGATCACCACGCAGCTCCTCCCGTGACGCCCGGCAGGGACCGGCACGGCTCAGTCGCCTCTCTCAGCCTCAGTTTCCCCTCTAAGGAGACTGCCAAGACTCCTCCCGGCCCTAGGCCAGCACAGAGGGCGGATGGACGGAGGGATGGGCAGGGCTGGCTGCCTGGTGCAGGGTGGGCCGGGCAGTAACGGTCTCTCTTCCTTGAGGCTCCCAGGAAGGGGCCTGTTCCGCGGGCTTCCTGCCCCCACACCCGTGGGGCAGCTGGCGGACGCATCCTGGCCACGGGCCAGCTCCCCGGCATGCCTGTGGGTGACTCCTGGAGCCCCGCCAGATGCAATCACACCTCCCGGGCCCCTCGCATTCTTGGCTTTTGTTTCCGATGACGCGGGTCCACTGGGAAGGGCCGAGTCGTAGAGTTGGGGGGGAGGGGGGCACTCAGTGGCTCAGAGTTCGGCGGGGGGGGGGACTCAGCTGCCAGCGAGGAGGGGAGCCCTGCGGAAGCCCCACTTCCAGACAGTCCCCACGTAGATGCACGGGGAGGCAGGGTCACCCAGGCCACGCGTGGAGCACAGGCCGGGGGAGCAGGGAGGAGCAGGGAGGGGAGCACAGCACGGCCTGTGGGGACCCGTGGGGACGGGGGGGGGGGGGGGGGAGGGACTGGAACCAGGGTGTCCGGGCCTCGGGCTTGATGGAGGGGCCGCAGGAGGCTCCCACCCCCGGCAGGTGGAGGTGGTCGGCGGGAGGGCCACGGTGGGGGTGGACCCTGCTGGGCCATCCGGCTGCAGGCCCCGCCCACCCAGGCCATCAGCAGGGCCCTCAGGGTCAAAGCAGCAACAACTGCGCCCTATTTATATCCTGGGCTCCCCGGCCACGGCCCGCAGAGCCCGCCCAGGGACTCCGAGATCGGTTTACATTTAAAATAAATCTTCCCTTAACTCCTATCTGATCTCCGCCTGAGTTTCGGGAAGCCGTGCGCCCCCCGTCCAGACTCCGAGATGGGCCTGGCTGCTGGGCCTGAGCTGCCCCCGAACCCGGGGCTTCCTGCGGGCCTGTGAGCCCGGGGCCCTCACCTGGCCGGCCGCGGGAGGTGTCCGGGTGCCTGGTCCCCTCACCTGCCCTCCGGCTGGGCCCGCTCCCCCCCACAGGGGTTCTCCCCGGCTCTGCCCACCTCGCGGGCTGCCCTGCAGACCACTCAAAACACACGCTGGACACACGGGCCTTGTTTTGGGGGGGCACCTGACGGTCAACGGCATGACATGAATCGGTGACGCCAGCTCTTCCCGGCGGCGGGCCTGCCCTCCTGGCTCTGGGAAGGCTTGGACTGGGGGTGCCGCGGACCCTCAGCTCGAAGGGCACTCGCTGTGCTGCTGGGGACAGCGCTGTCCTCGGCGCTGAGAGAGAAGGGACAGGGTCGCCGGGCGCCGAGTGCGGCGGCTCCAGGGGGCTGTGGTCCAGACCACCCAGACCGTGGCCCCCGAGACCTGGGAGGGACCTCAAGGGGGCTTGTCCAGGGCTGACCGGCGTCCAGGCCCGGTGACCCGCAGGGGCTAGTCCAGCGCCAACCAGGGAGCCAGGCCCCGACACAACGTGAGGGAGTAGGGAGCCCCTCCCCTCTCACCCCTGCCCCCCAGCCCTGCCTCGCCAGGTCCCCGAGGCAGCACTGGGCTGGGCACCCACCTCTTCACTTGCTGGGTGACTGTGAGGAGGGCCGCTCACTCTCGGGGTTGGAATGCTAATTACCTCCCCCGCGGGGGCTAAGGAATCCGGGGGGCAGAGGGGGGCACCCAGGCCTGGCACTCCACCATCGCTGTGCTGTGCCCCCTCAGGCTCAAGTGCCTGTGAGGGGGTGGGTAATAATGGCTGGCATTACTGAGCGCCTACGGGTGCCAGGCTCTGGGCAAGACCCCTTCACCACTGGGGCCTCCCCACCCTCCGAGGGGCTGTGCCCTGTGCCCGTCTCAGAGGAGAACCTTGTGGCTCAGGGGCCTGAGATGGGAAACGGCTGGGCGGTGAGCTGGCTTCACACAGGCTCGCTGACACCGGGGGGTGAACACCAGCCCCACGCGGACCCGTGTCCTGTGAAGGGGCCGTGCTCTGGTCCCAGGGCCGTCTCTCGGGCAGCTGGACCCACAAGTGCTGCACCTCCAAGCCCAGCAAACATTAGGCACCAACTGTGTGTTCTGGGTGCTGGGTGTAGTGGGGAGGCCAGGGGAGGGGTGGGCGCCCTGATGGCGGGGTCTTGGGCTGTGAAATGGCCGCAGGGCAGGGGAGGGTGCAGCATTGGCGGGGGAGGGGTGCTTCAGGAACAGCTTGATCCAGGAGCTGCTGCCAAGCAGGGTTCTGACGGCTGCGTAGAAGTTTTCCGTTGGGAGAAGCATTCCGAGGGAGATGTTAGTGTGTGCAAAACGGTGGCACCTGTGAGCTGTGTGGATGCCAAGTGCACCGAGGGCTGGAGAGGCCGGATGTGCATTCCCAAGGGCCCGTGCACCAGGAGGGGACGCTGAGAGGGGCTCACGTGTGTGCCGGCTGAGGCAGGACCCCACGGCTCCCGGTTCCTCCACCCCGTGAGCCCTCCATCTACTTCCAAACGCCCCCCAGGAAGCCTCCAGCTGGGACCCGGAGGCGGCACCGGGAGGCACCCACCCAGCAGCAGCCGAACCCTTCCTGCTCGGCACTTCCTGCTCTGGGCTCCGATCCCCGGGGGGCATGGGGGCGGGCACGGAGGGGCCGCATTCCAGCTCCTCCTTGACAGTTTGTCCGTTTCCTGCCCTGGCTGCGAATGTCAGCCATTTCCTCCTGGGCCACCTCCGGCCCCTGCCTGCTGCCTGGCCCTGCTCTGACCTTGGCAGGGACAGGACAGTCCTCGTCCTGCCAGCTCGAAGTTTGGAACCGGCTGTGCCCTCCACCGAGCATCCTGCCAAGAGGCCCCTGGATGCCAGCAGGGCGCCGAGCCAGGTGGAGGGGAAATGGGGGCCGGCCTCGCTGTGCACCCCCAGCCGCATGCCAACCTCAGGGGTGCAGACATGGTGCCTACTGTGCGCCTGACTAGGGCTGGTGCTGGAGACCCTGCAAGATAGAGGCTCCGGCCGAGACCCAGCACCCAGGACGTGCCGAGGGTGGACTCTGACCTCTAACCTTGAACACACAGACAGTCTCCTCTCAGGGAGGGTGGGCTCGAGGCAGAGAAGCCCCAGGACAAAGATGAGAAAGACACGCCCCGGACGGAGGAGCCCAGACCTGAGCGCCGTCCGGGGCCGGGAGGCAGGTGCAGGAAGGCTGGTTGGTGAAGGTGTGGTCCAGACGTCCCCTCCCCGGGTCTCTGGCCGAGGCCTGCAGCCTGCAGCACCCAGAGGTGCTTGGGGTTGTTCAGGCCCCTCCCGCGGAGTCTGGGGCCACCCTAACGAGTGATCTCCAGCATCAAACAGCTGATGTGGGTCCCTGCTCGTGGCTAAGACCGGGCCGATGCTGGACAGGAAGTCAGAGGCTGGAAAAGCTCCACAGCGCCGGAGCCATGACCATGAACACGGTGCCCACTCAACCGGAGAGCCCCCTGCTCAGCCCCCCGCTCGCCTCTGCGGGGTCTGAGTCTGCCAGGAGGGACCCTCCCCTGAGGTGCTTAGAAGCAGGCACCCAGCCGAGCCCTGGATCTGGGGGTGGGAGACCCGCTTTCCACACCCTCAGAGGGCAGGGCAGGGCCTGGGCATTGGGAGAGCCAGGAGGACGGGCCTGGCCAGAACTTGGACTCTCAGTTGCCGTTTCCAAAGTGTGTGCCCCCAGGTGTCCTGTCCCCAGTGCCTCCTGGGGTCGCCTCGCCTGGAGTTTGTACAGCCAGCCCAGAAGCGCCATAGCCACAGCTGTAACTGGGGTGACTGCAGCCCTTTGAGGGGGCCTGGGGGACCTGACCTTGTCCAAACAGCATCATCTTGATGCCAATGAGGGAGGCAAGCCCACGGCCCCCCATGTGCTGCTCCTCCGGCCACAACAGTGACCAGGGATCTGTGCAGCACGGGTGGGGGGGCCTCAGGAAGGGGGGCCTCAGGAAGGGGGGGCAGGGCGGGGCGGGGGCACCCAGCCTGCGGTTAACACGGAGGCGTGAGCTCAGCCTGGGACAGGCAGCGTGGCCTCCAGCTCATCCGAGTTTAGTGATTTAACGGCCGAGCATCCGTGCAATGTTCATGCCATAAATATTTCCATTTGGGGGTTTTAATGTGTCAGAGGAGGCTCCTCCCCGACCCCAGCCCCCAAAACAGAATCCTGGGAAAATCTCGTTCCACAGTTTCCCAGAAGGCCAGGTGCGTGCAGCCGAGGCGGCGTGCAGACAGCGATTCCCAGGGACACGGGGGCGGCTGTCGCTGTGCGGCCGAAGGGGGCTGGCAGGTGGCTCTCTGCGTGCCCGGAGCCCAGAGCCTGCAGGGCCTGCTGTCAGCTCCCGGGGGCCAGGACCCCAGCTCTGGGGGAGGGCGTTAGCCCCCAGGACGGCAGCCAAATCCCAACCAGAGAACGTGGGAATGCAGCTCGCTGAGCGGCGTCCACTCGCAGAGGGTGAGACACGAGGTAGAGGCTTCGGGCAGGCGCGTACACGCCCACCTCTGAGCTAAACCTCAACTCCAACAACGTCAGAGCAAACCACGCTATTGTGACAAACCCCCTTCCCACCCAAACAGCCCACCTGCACCCCAATCTGCCTGGGACCTGAACCCAAGGCCTGCAGGGCTGGGTTCGGGGTGCTGGTGGGCAGGGAGGGGGAGCACGAGGACAAACCAGGCACAGGGGAAGCCAGACCAGACCCCCAGCCCGCAGCCCCGCTGAGCGCCCTGGCAGGTGGGAAAGGATGTCCGTTCCTCCATCTTCCTTGTGGCCCCGCCCTCTGCGGCCATGTGACCTGCCGTTGGTTAACCTGAGGTAGGAATGTGCACTCACCCTGAGAGCAAGAGACCGTTCCCCATGACCGACGACAAGGTCCCCCAGCCTGCAGGGAAGCCAGGGCTCAGAACCAAGCCTCCCCCAGCCCCCACTCCCTCCCCCAGCCCCCACTCCCTCCCCCAGCCCCCACTCCCACCTGGAGCCTCTGGGCCCTGCGGCTCTGGCTGCTCCTGCAGAGCTGATGTGGTCATTGGCCCCGAGCCGGGGACGGAGCAGGTGTCACGGCCCATCCTGGGGCCCAGCTGTGCAGATACCAGCAGTTGGACCGTGCTGATGGCCAAGGGCCCCGCCCATGTGCGTGTGCACTGGAGAGGAGACCGCAGCCAGCTCCTCCCGATCTCGCGTACAAGCGGGACCCAGCGGCCGCGGCCACCAATGGTCTTCAGGTGCTGCCTCCCCGGGCAGCCAGGGCGGCCGGCCGGTAGCAAGCACAGCTTCCTCTAATAAAACAAGTCATCGAGGCTGGGGAGCCACAAGAGGAAACAGCTGTGAGCTGCTGGCTGCGAAGGCGAGTTTCGACGCCCATCCTCAGCTGGCCGGCTCCTCCTGCGGAATTCTGGCTTCTGGGCCATTTTCTTACAGTTGAATGCTCTGGGCCGTGGAGCGGAAAGCAATAGAGGCCTAGGGATGCATGCACGTAGTCACACACACACACACACACACACAGATCGGACCAGCCGACCACGGCTGAGTCAGATGTCCTGGCGCAACTGTAACCACAGACACAGAAGAGGCCAGAGGTTAAATGCCGGATGTCCACAGATGTATATAAGGACATTCCTATGGGTTCTACTCAGAATGGCCCCAAACGTCCAAATGTCCTTCACCATCTCCATCATCATCTCCATCCTCAATTCCATCACTACCCTCACCTCCATTATCCCCACCTTCATCACCACCATCATCAACCTCATCCTCACCTCCATCACCACCTTCACCTCCATCACCTCCATCACCACCATCATCATCCCCATCCTCACCTCCATCACTACCCTCACCTCCATCACCACCTCCATTATCCCCACCATCATCATCTCCATTCTCACCTCCATCACCACCTTCACCTCCATCACCTCCATCACTACCTCCATCGCTACCTCCACTTCCATCACCATCTCCATCACCACCTCTATCACCATCATCATCATCCCCATCCTCACCTCCATCACTACTTCCATCACCACCTCCACCTCCATCACCACCTCCATCACCACCTCCATCACCATCATCATCATCCCCATCCTCACCTCCATCACTACCTCCACTTCCATCACCACCTCCATCATCACCACCATCATCACCATCACCCACACACCCCGAACCTATGTCCTTTAAGATGTGGGTGAGGATTCTGGTCCCTGGGGTCTCCAGATAATAAACTCTGAGATGCATCTTCAGACTCTGCTCTCTGCTCTCGCTCCCCTAGCCCACCAGGCCCTGGACAAAACCCCATCCCAGATCTGAGATGTATCCACTGAGAGCCCAGCTAAAAACCATCCTGAGGGCCTATTTTCAAAGCTCTTCAAACAACACATATCTGGATACTCTGCGTGTGTCCTAAGGAGCCCACAGGTGTTAGCTTTACGGTGATTATGTGACTTGTGCAAAGCCCCCCGCTCCCTGGGAGCCAACACAGCCGCAGCCCCAGGTCCAGAGCCCGAAAGCACACGTCTGTAGCCCAGTCCACACCTGACATGAGACCGGTCCCGCCGAAGAATGACTAGCACCCATAAAACGTTTTATGAGGCCGGTGGTAGAGTCTATATTCAAGACGATTCTGTTACCCCGGGAAGTAGGTGCTTGTTCGGACTGGATGGCTCCCAAATAAAGACGGAGGTTTCGGCAAAGCCCTGGGGTGTAGGCTGAAGAGAGAAAGCGGGTGTCAGGACGCCGGGTCCAGCCATGCACCCCGAGGACGCCCCCTTCTCAGTGCTGCCCGCCCCGGCACTGACACGGTCTCGAGGCTGGTCTGCGGGAGTTCCCGTGCAGGCACGCCCTCCACAGCGTGTCCCGCCGGGCAGGACCCTCGCCCTGGTACCGGCGTCCACACGGTGTCCACAGCTGCTGTCCAGAGTGGTAGCCCTGGTCCCGTGTGGCCACTTCCACTCAAACAAATGAAAAACAAATGCGATTCTAACCGCCAGTCCTCAGCCACACGGACCCACACTGCAGTGCCCGGGAGACACACGTGGCCAGAGGCTCTGTCCATGTGACTGAACACGTCCGTCATCCAGAAGGTTCTATTGAAAACTCTGGTCTAGAGGCAAGAAGCCGGAGGATCCCCGAGGCGTCCAGGCTGGGGGTCTGGGAGCCACGTGGCTCTCCCAGGGGCAGCCACGACCCGGGCGGCTTATAGCCACGGCTGTCTATCCTCAGTGCTGGCGGCTCCGGGGAACTTGCTCCCGACCTCCTCCAGCTTCCGGGGCCCCGGCAATCCCGGTGGCCTGGGCTTGTGGACCCATCACCCCCATCCCTACCCCCGCCCCACGTGGCTGTGCCCACAGCTCCCTCCTTCCCAGGATGAAGCCCCCTCCTCCAGCGGGGCCCCCTGAACCAATTGCATCTGCAAAGACCCTATTTGCACGGAGGCCACAACCACAGGAACCTCAAGTGGACGTGACGTTTGAGGGGTCACTACTCACCTCAGTAGCCCCCACCCTGCAGCACCTGGCGCCCGTCTCACCACGTGTGTACAGGTGCTGACTGTGTCCGCCTCCAGGTCAGGAGCTCCTGGGGAGACACCTGGCCTGGTCTTCAGGGCACACCCAGGGCCTGGCCCACAGAGCACGCTCAACAGACACCGCTAGCCAAACAGACGAACAGCGAAGGAAGGAAGGACCGACACAGGGCGCATGGTGGGTCTGACGGTCCTAGACCCCCCACAGGACAGTTCCAGCTCCAGGG